>NC_052326.1:48199021-48479021 GCF_016432855.1 Salvelinus namaycush | reverse complement strand
GTGTGTGTGTGTGTGTGTGTGTGTGTGTGTGTGTGTGTGTGTGTGCGTCTGTGTGTGCGTGTGTGTGTGTGTGTGTGTGTGTGTGTGTGTGTGTGTGTGTGTGTGTGTGTGTGTGTGTGTGTGTGTGTGTGTGTGTGTGTGTGTGTGTGTGAGTGCGTCTGTGTGTGTGTCCACAGAATTTAAACTTGAGTGTCCATGTGGAAAGTTGCCTTGTGTGGACAATAATGGTGGTATTCTCTTCTATTCTAGTCTCTATGTGGTTTGGCTATGCAGAGGTTGAGGGGATTGTTGGTTTATGACAGAGTTTTATGTGGTGTTTCTATGACAATACAGTGACTTGACTGTCCACTTTGTAAACTCTCTGTGGTTGTGTCGTCTCTGCTGAACATTACCTTATGGCTTGTACATGCCTCTAGTTAGGTATGTATGCCTAGTTCCTCCCTAATGTACTGCAGACTACCTAGATTATGCACAATTGACGTATTACAAGATATGTTTTCACGTAGGCCTATCTCTTTAATGTTCTGTACTGTTCTTAGTGTGTCTTCTGTCTGCGCTGTAGTTCTGTGTCAAAGGGCAGGCAGTAGGTCATAGAGGACATCACTAGCAGATGGCACTAACTTCCAGCAGGGAGTCATGTCAGGACTGCAATACTGAAGTCTTGTTCAGGGGCCTTTGTTGAGGAGAGAGCCGGGGGTCTGTCTGTGTGCGACAGTGCATTCAGTCCCCCCAGGCAGTCATTGGGGCAGAACTTAGGGTTCCAGGTGGAGGTCCATATGGTGTCATTATGAGGTAGTCAGTCACCGTAATGCCTGTCACATGTAGCCGTTATGTTGCAGGGAGAGGTCAGCTCATTTAGAGGTCGTTGTGCAACTTACCTGTCATCCATCACACATAGACGCACAGACGACACATGTGCGTAGAAACACACACACACAGGTTTTTCAGAGTAGACTACATGCATCATAGTATTGTAAGTACAGTACATAACACTGTACATAGACAGACATTTTTTGAACAAAAGAAGACGCACTATCATTTATTCAGGCAAAGAAAAACTGTACTATCATCCAACCATTGTCATTCCAAACCTCAGAGAGAGAGAGGTATGATGCAACATGTCCTACAGTACTGCAGAATCCGATACCCGTGAAAAAAAGCCAGCTCTTGCAAAAGTCTGCAGGTGAACCGAGGCCGACTGAGGCCGACGGGGCCATGGCCCTGTTGAGGTTTGTTTTAGCTTGGGTTTCAACTGGAACCGGACAGATCTCCCTGTGTTCCCATGCCCTTTGGCTCCGCCGCTGGGCTCCGCTGGACTCTACCAGGAAGCGCCCTGCGCATCACAGGGACGAGAGGGGAAGTCCGGGGGCTCGGACTGGGCGCTCCTGGCTCACTTTCCCATGTTCAGTTCCCCGCTGGCGTGGTCGGTCTGCTGCATAGTGCATACCGCTTAGTGTTATATCGCCTTTGTACAGCCGTGAGTCAACAAGTGTGTTTTCCTTGTATGGTGTGGTGGGATTACTCTTATGTGTCAGCTGACTGGGAGAGGTCAGATGTGGCCTTATGATTCGCTGGTGAGGCTTTTTGTTTCTGGTTATTATTTCATGTCGATTGTTTAGCTGATGTTTATTGAGAAATTATATGACACAAAATTAGATAATAATAACTTAGGTGGCTCTAATTAGGTTTTTAGAATTCAATTCATACAAGCACCATTATGAACCATTTGCTACCAGGTAGATTGATACAAATGATGTTGATTTATTTGAAGTAAGCACCAGAAAGTACACATTGTTACCACATACCTCCTCAGTACATTCCAGGAAGATACCAGGTAAAACGGAGCTGTAAACTAAAGCGGCACCTTTTTTATATTTTGCTCCAGTGTGTCCATCCGGCCCTGCGGCCAGCCTGTCCACTGACATCACACTGCTGACTGACTATACATCGCCCCGGCTCCCCGACACCTTTAATGTCCGACCGTGTTTATGTTTCCCTTTCGGTCATTAACACAGGAATATAAGTGGTTTTTAGAGTCCTTTGGCCCCTCCACAGTAGGAATACTATTATTTACTATGAAAACAGCCCGTGCTGCAATGACTCACGTCGCCGTGTTTGGAGAAGCTGGGAGGTCGGCTGCATCAGCTGGAGTTGCCATAACATGTGATTCATCATTATGTGCAATGTATCTGTCAAAAGAACTGTTGTTAATTGAAATGGCATGTGACTGACACATAAGAGGACCGGATTCTCAGGAGTCAGGTTTTATGGCTAATCCACTCATTTTGGAAAGCTTTAGCCTCTGTGGATGTACAGACAGACTTTTGTTTGTCATGTCTGCTGTTCAATATTGGGCTTCACAACCTATGTAACTCTCATCCTCTTTCAAATGTTCTAGTTAAAGATTTCTCTTTCCCCCTCTCTCTCTTTCTCGCAATCCCTCCATCCCTCCCCCTTTCTCTCAATCCCCCTCTCTTTCTCTGTTGCAGTTGCTAATATCCATCTTGCGCCTATCTGTCATGTCTCTCCTCTGTCTCTGTCAGTCTGATGTCAGTGTTGAGGACACAGTTCAAGCAGTAGGGTTCTGCATGACCAGATTGAGGTGCCCTGAAGGCACAGAGCACACTGTCAACATCAGAGGGATAGAAAGAGCTGTTACCTTTTTTCCTCAACCATGACGAACCCGTACTCTCAACTTTACTCTCTCTTACTCTCAGCCTTACTGTCAACCGTATTGTCAAACCTACTGTCAACCTTACTCTCAACTTCACTTTCAACCTTACTATCAACCTCACTGTCAAACCTACTGTCAACCTTACTCTCAACTTTACTCTCTCTTACTCTCAACCTTACTGTCAACCTTATTGTCAAACCTACTGTCAACCTTACTCTCAACTTTACTCTCTATTACTCTCAACCTTACTGTCAACCGTACTGTCAATCTTACTGTCAAACTTACTCTCAACTTTACTCTCTATTACTCTCAACCTTACTGTCAACCGTACTGTCAATCTTACTGTCAAACTTACTCTCAACTTTACTCTCTGTTACTCTCAACCTTACTGTCAACCGTACTGTCAATCTTACTGTCAAACTTACTCTCAACTTTACTCTCTGTTACTCTCAACCTTACTGTCAACCTTACTCTCAACTTTACTCTCTCTTACTCTCAACCTTCTGTCAACCTTACTCTCCCTTACTCTCTCTTACTCTCAACCTTAGTGTCAACCTTCCTCTCCCTTACTGTCAAACTTACTCTCTCTTACTGTCAACCTTACGGTCAACCTTACTCTCCCTTACTCTCTCTTACTCTCAACCTTACTGTCTACCTTCCTCTACCTTACTGTCAACCTTACTCTCCCTTTCTCTCTCTTACTCTCAACCTTACTGTCAACCTTCCTCTCCCTTACTGTCAACCGTACTCTCTCTTACTGTCAACCTTACTCTCAACCTTACTCTCCCTTACTGTCAAGCTTACTCTCTCTTACTGTCAACCTTACTGTCAACCTTCCTCTCCCTTTCTCTCTCTTACTGTCAACCTTACTCTCAACCTTACTCTCCCTTACTCTCAACCGTACTCTCTCTTACTGTCAACCTGCCTCTCCCTTACTCTCAACCTTACTCTCTCTTACTGTCAACCTTACTGTCAACCTTACTCTCTCTCATCGTTACTTATTCTCATGTGAATCTGAGAAGTGGTTCACACATTATTTAGTGTTTCTAAGACGTTGAATTGGCACAGAAATCGCCTTGTCAGGACTATTTACTTATATTGAAAGTTGCAAACATACTTAAATTTGCTCCTGGACTTGTCAGTACAATAGCACTATTGTGTTGAATTTCTTTACCAATTGAAAGTCTATTAACTCAATGACCACAAACCGGTTGAACAGTTCTTAGTCCTATGTACCAATTGGGATACAGTTGAAGTCGGAAGTTTACAAACACTTAGGTTGGAGCCATTAAAACTAGTTTTTCAACCACTCCACACATTTCTTGATAACAAACTATACTTTTGGCAAGTCGGTTAGGACATCTACTTTGTGCATGACACAAGTAATTTTTCCAACAATTGTTTGCAGACAGATTATTTCACTTATAATTCACTGTATCACAATACCAGTGGATCAGAAGTTTACATACACTAAGTTGACTAAGTTGCCTTTAAACAGCTTGGAAAATTCCAGAAAATTTGGTCATGGCTTTAGAAGCTTCTGATAGGCTAATTGACATCAGTTGAGTCAATCGGAGGTGTACCTGTGGATGTGTTTCAAGGCCTACCTTCAAACTCAGTGCCTCTTTGCTTGACATCATGGGAAAATCAAAAGAAATCAGCCAAGACCTCATAAAAAAAATTGTAGACCTCCACAAGTCTGGTTCATCCTTGGGAGCAATTTCCAAATGCCTGAAGGTACCACGTTCATCTGTACAAACAATAGTACGCAAGTATAAACACCATGGGACCACGCAGCCGTCATACCGCTCAGGAAGGAGACACGTTCTGTCTCCTAGAGATGAACATACTTTGGTGCGAAAAGTGCAAATCAATCCCAGAACAACAGCAAAGTGGACAATGGACAATGACCCCAAGCATACTTCCAAAGTTGTGGCAAAATGGCTTAAAGACAAAAAAGTCAAGGTATTGGAGTGGCCATCACAAAGCCCTGACCTCAATCCTATAGAAAATGTATGGGCAGAACTGAAAAAGCGTGTGCGAGCAAGGAGGCCTACAAATCTGACTCCGTTACACCAGCTCTGTCAGGAGGAATGGGCCAAAATTCACCCAACTTATTGTGGGAAGCTTGTGGAAGGCTACCCGCAATGTTTGACCCAAGTTAAACAATTTAAAGGCAATGCTACCAAATATTAATTGAGTGTATGTAAACTTCTGACCCACTGGAAATGTGATGAAAGAAATAAAAGCTGAAATTAATCATTCTTTCTACTATTATTCTGACATTTCACATTCTTAAAATAAAGTGGTGATCCTAACTGACCTAAGACAGGGAATTTTTACTAGGATTAAATGTCAGGAATTGTGAAAAACTGAGTTTAAATGTATTTGGCTTAGGTGTATGTAAACTTCTGACTTCAAATGTATGTGTCTACATGGATATGTGTCAACATATGTAATTGCTATGTAAATAAACCCTTTTTAAGCCACTGTAAAATAGGTATGAAACTTGAGGGGAAAAGTGACCAGCGTTCTGTTATATTTACAGTCGCATAGTATGTCAAATAAATGCAGGAGAATGACTGAAGACACATTGGATCTACTCTGTCATGAAGTTATTAGCATTTCATCATATGTTGAAGTTAGGTCATTCAATCTTCTTGAGCCACAAGAGATCATGTTCCAGTTAATATGCAGTGAGTTTCCTTTTGTTTGAGACTCTGTTTGTCTGTTTTTTGTTTTTGTTTTTATTGAGCAGTTGTTAGAAACACATAGAGTACATGGTCAGCATATGGTTTGTTTTGGTTATGTCCCCTTTTGAGCTTCTCATTGAACAGTAGTTTGAAAGAGGTAGAGAGAGAGATAAAATAGAGAAAAGAGAGGTAAAAAGAGAGCGAGAAAGCGATCGATAGATAAAAAGAGAGAGAGAGCGAGAGAGATGGAGAGGGGAGAGAGAGAAAGCGATTGATAGATAAAAAGACAGAGAGAGAGATAGAGAGGGAGAGGGGGAGCGAGAGAGATAGCGAGGGGGAGAGAGAGAGAGAGGGAGGGAGAGGGGGAGAGATAGAGAGGGAGAGGGGAGAGAGATAGAGAGGGAGAGGGAGAGGGGGAGAGAGCGAGAGAGATAGAGAGGGAGAGGGGAGGGGAAGATAGAGAGGGAGAGAGATAGAGAGGGGGAGGGGGAGAGAGAGAAAGGGGGAGTAACAGTAGGTCTTGGGGTCTGCTGAGTAGAAAGAGATACACTCCAGGGACAGCTTCCTGTGTTTGGAATGATGAATGTTGGTATTGACCTTGTGACCCCTGACCCACTGACCTTTGACTTCCTCCTTTCTCTCTTTCTTTTTCTCTCTCTCTCCATCTCTCTATCTCACTCTCTTTCTATTTATCTTGATCTCTCTCTCTTTCTCTCTATCACTCTCTTTATCTCTCTCTCTCTCTTTCTCCCTGCCCTCTCTCTCCTTCTCTGTCTGTCCTTAGCTCTCACAGACTCTCATTCTCATCTATTAGACGCCATTTTAATGCTTGTCTAATTGTCTTAGTTTATTGCACATGTATATTAAGGGTTATGCAATAATTGCAATGCATCATTCTGCTGAACTGAGTCTGGATATATTGGTGCTTTGTGTGTATTGGCATTTCACATCAATGTTACAGTAGGCCTGAGTTGACTTAGTTTACATGTGCTTCTAGGTCACAAACAACTCTGTTCTGTGTGATTACGCGGTTAACTTGGCCTAGTTTACTTCTCCCAAGTCATGGTGATGTGATGCAGTACAGTACGCGTGCCAAAAAGGTGCTGAGAGAGAGAGATAAGCAGAGAAGTGGGGCATTCTTCAGTGCTTTCCCGGGAAACTATGGAATCTGTCAAGTTCTTACTAACAAACAGCCATTCTGACTGACAAGGAAGAAGAAGCTACAGCAGGCATTTGACAGTGGCATCACTAATGGTGCATTCTTATATAAACCTTTCTTCAACTTGTAGCATGTCTGTCTGTATCCATCCGTCTGTGTCTCTGTCTGTCAGGAACTCCATTCGTTCCAAAACCCAAATCACTTTGTTAACATTCCGAGTAGGTTAATTATCCACCCCCTCTTTTCACCGAAATATGAGTTCTGTTCAAACTTCCAAGCAAGTCAGTGCCCGAGGCATGTTGCTATCTGTCAATCCCCTACATACTTCTGATGCTTATTCACTATTGTTTTCACAGGAAAGCTGACGGCGAGGACCTTGAGTGACTGTGTCTTACCAGGGAAGAAAACACTCTCTCCACAGAGTCAAGTAACAGTGAAGACATTTACAACATATATTTTCCTTTGAAGAAGCAACAGGGGTCTCATTTATCAACCGTTCGTAAATGTCTTACTCAATTCTCAATACGTGGACATTATAGGATTTCCGTGCGCAGCAAATGATTGGGATCTATCAAACTGTTGCACGCAAAATATACGCATGTTTTCATTGATAAATCAGAGCCATACTACAGTATATTTGTGGGCTCGTGAACGAGCGCTAAAACCCTGCCTGGAAAACACCCTCCATCCACATTTTATGGTAATAAAAATGTCATAATTTGCTGTATGATTTGGAGATGTTGGAACTGGGCCATGATAGTTACTAAAAGAAATCGCAAAAGCAAATTTGATGACATTTCTGTAGAGGTGAAGGCAGAATGTTTTTTATTTTCTTTTAACAAAAAACGCATAACGCCTGTAACAAACATTGGTCACCCATTCTGAAAGATTGATTGTCCTTTCAAACAATTTAAAAGTAAATGCTATAGCCCACACTTCTATGCAAAAGACAAATTGTTGTTCAATATTTAATTTATCAGTAGATGATTATGTTTCTATCTCATGCTTTGGTATAGGCTCTGAGATGAAATAGGCTAGGCCATGATGTCTCGCTTCAATCGCACAGCAATACTGTAGCCTATCCAGACTGTCACAGACTATCAAGGCTACCAGTCTATTTACTTTCAAGCATGCGTGGCTATTGAATGACCCATGAATAAATGGTAGCATGCTTGGCTATTGAATGAGCGATGGATAAATGGTAGCATGGTTGGCTATTGAATGAGCGATGGATAAATGGTAGCATGCTTGGCTATTGAATGACCCATGAATAAATGGTAGCATGCTTGGCTATTGAATGAGCGATGGATAAATGGTAGCATGCTTGGCTATTGAATGAGCGATGGATAAATGGTAGCATGCTTGGCTATTGAATGAGCGATGGATAAATGGTAGCATGGTTGGCTATTGAATGAGCGATGGATAAATGGTAGCATGCTTGGCTATTGAATGAGCGATGGATAAATGGTAGCATGCTTGGCTATTGAATGAGCGATGGATAAATGGTAGCATGCTTGGCTATTGAATGAGCGATGGATAAATGGTAGCATGCTTGGCTATTGAATGAGCGATGGATAAATGGTAGCATGCTTGGCTATTGAATGAGCGATGGATAAATGGTAGCATGCTTGGCTATTGAATGAGCGATGGATAAATGGTAGCATGCTTGGCTATTGAATGAGCGATGAATAAATGGTAGCATGCTTGGCTATTGAATGAGCGATGAATAAATGGTAGCATGCTTGGCTATTGAATGAGCGATGGATAAATGGTAGCATGCTTGGCTATTGAATGAGCGATGAATAAATGGTAGCATGCTTGGCTATTGAATGAGCGATGAATAAATGGTAGCATGCTTGGCTATTGAATGAGCGATGGATAAATGGTAGCATGCTTGGCTATTGAATGAGCGATGGATAAATGGCAGCATGCGTGGCTATTGAATGAGCGATGGATAAATGGTAGCATGCGTGGCTATTGAATGAGCGATGGATAAAATGTAGCCTAATATTTGTTGTGTAGCAGAATAAACCAGTCATATCAGAAAAGGAGAGACATGTCCTGCAATTTGATTCAGATGTAGATCTACAGTATATAATAAAAGTTAAATAAATATATTAGATGACATGCTGCTAAGCAATCTACTGTATTTGCAACACGGTTGCTCAACCACTAGAAGTTGTGCCCATGCATGGTTTGAGACTTTTTCCCCCCAATACCATCCTTTGCAGGGAAAAAGTTGCACGTAAGGTTTAGAGTATTTTTTGTGCGAACACACCTTGATAAATGAGGCCCCAGGTCTCTTATATAACTTACACAGTGGAATCGGAATGTTTTTTAAAATCAAATGTCATACTATTGTATTATGGTTAAGTATTGAAATTGGAATTGTATAAAGCCTTATATCACTGTGAAATAATATCTCATCATATTTATTACTCTTTTAATTTCTCAATGAAATATAATTTATATTGGTATTTATACATTTCTCTGTTCTCTCATGTATTTTTCCCTCTAGGGCCTCTAAGACTCCATATCAAACTCTTACTTTATCTGCAAGTGAGTGTTGATGACATCTTAGGCATAGCACAACATAGCAATGCATAGCATACCATAGCAAAGCATCGCAGAGCATGCCACAGCAAAGCATAGCATCGCATAGCATACCATAGCAAAGCATAGCATCACAAAGCATAGAATAGCATAGCAAACGCATAGCAAAGCATAGCATTAGCTAAGCAGCCAACATTCTCAAAAACTAGGCAATTTGTACAATAAATATAGTCCCCACGTTGCTTACCAACTTCACTTCCTCCTCCCAGATCAGCTGATCTGAGAGCTGTCATGTCGGCGTACGGACAGCCCCAGTACAGCCCCGGCCTCCAGCCTGCGGGACCCTACCCACCATACACTCACCATGCCCAGGGTTACGGCATGCCCTCCTACAGTGAGTACCGGCATTTCCTTCAATACGGGGGTGAAGAGGGGGGATAGGACCTTGAAAGTTGTAAAGCATCTAAGGCAGCATGAATAGGTATCGTGAATAGGTATCGTGAATAGGTATCTTGAATAGGTATCTTGAATACGTATCGTGAATAGGTATTGTGAATAGGTATCGTGAATAGGTTTCTTGAATAGGTTTCTTGAATAGGTATCGTGAATAGGTATCTTGAATAGGTATCTTGAATAGGTATTGTGAATAGGTATCTTGAATAGGTTTCTTGAATATATATTGTGAATAGGTTTCTTGAATAGGTATCGTGAATAGGTATCGTGAATATGTATCGTGAATAGGTATCTTGAATAGGTATCTTGAATAGGTATCGTGAATAGGTATCGTGAATAGGTATCTTGAATAGGTATCGTGAATATGTATCGTGAATAGGTATCTTGAATAGGTATCTTGAATACGTATCGTGAATAGGTATCGTGAATAGGTATCTTGAATAGGTATCGAGAATACGTATCGTGAATAGGTATCTTTTTTTTTTTTTTAATTTAAATTTTATCCCCTTTTCTCCCCAATTTTCGTGGTATCCAATCGCTAGTAATTACTATCTTGTCTCATCGCTACAACTCCCGTACGGGCTCGGGAGAGACGAAGGTCGAAAGCCACGCGTCCTCCGAAGCACAACCCAACCAAGCCGCACTGCTTCTTAACACAGCGCGCCTCCAACCCGGAAGCCAGCCGCACCAATGTGTCGGAGGAAACACCGTGCACCTGGCCCCCTTGGTTAGCGCGCACTGCGCCCGGCCCGCCACAGGAGTCGCTGGAGCGCGATGAGACAAGGATATCCCTACCGGCCAAACCCTCCCTAACCCGGACGACGCTAGCCCAATTGTGCGTCGCCCCACGGACCTCCCGGTCGCGGCCGGCTGCGACAGAGCCTGGGCGCGAACCCAGAGACTCTGGTGGCGCAGCTAGCACTTCGATGCAGTGCCCTAGACCACTGCGCCACCCGGGAGGCCATGAATAGGTATCTTGAATATGTATCGTGAATAGGTATCTTTAACACATATCGTGAACAGGTATCTTAAATACGTATCGTGAATAGGTATCGTGAATAGGTATCGTGAATAGGTATCGTGAATAGGTATCGTGAATAGGTATCTTGAATATGTATCGTGAATAGGTATCGTGAATAGGTATCTTGAATACGTATCTTGAATAGGTATCGTGAATAGGTATCGTGAATAGGTATTTTGAATACGTATTGTGAATAGGTATAGTGAATAGGTATAGTGAATAGGTATCGTGAATAGGTATCGTGAATAGGTATCTTGAACAGGTATCTTGAATAGGTATCGTGAATGGGTATCTTGAATACATATCGTGAATACGTATCTTGAATAGGTATCGTGAATAGGTATCGTGAATAGGTATCTTGAATAGGTATCGTGAATAGGTATCTTGAATTGGTATCTTGAATAGGTATCTTGAATAGGTATCTTGAATAGGTATCGTGAATAGGTATCGTGAATAGGTATCTTGAATAGGTATCTTGAATACGTATCGTGAATAGGTATTGTGAATAGGTATCGTGAATAGATATCGTGAATAGGTTTCTTGAATAGGTTTCTTGAATAGGTATCGTGAATAGGTATCTTGAATAGGTATCTTGAATAGGTATCTTGAATAGGTAACTTGAATAGGTATTGTGAATAGGTATCGTGAATAGGTATCGTGAATAGGTATCGTGAATAGGTATCTTGAATAGGTATCGTGAATAGGTAACTTGAATAGGTATCGTGAATAGGTATCTTGAATAGGTATTGTGAATAGGTTATTTTGAATAGGTATCTTGAATAGGTATCAAATTGTAATTTATTTTATTTGTCACATGCTTATTAGACTAACAGAGAAATGCTTAGTTACAGGCCCATCCCAACAATGCAGAGTGAAAAGATAAATACAAAATAATCAATAATATTAAAAATAATAACACAAGGAATAAATACACAATGAGTAACAATAACTCAGCTATATACTGTACACTGGGTACCAGTACCGAGTCAATGTGCAGAGGTACGAGGTCACTGCGATAGATATGTACATATAGGTAGGGATAAAGTGACGAGGCAACATGATAGATTGTAAACAGTAGCAGCAGCAAATGTGATCGCGCACAAAGTGTAACAACTCCACATCCATTTACACCAGGGGCCTCAAACTAGAGGCCCGCAGGCTGTGTGCAACACATCCCTCACATCCATTTACACCAGGGGCCTCAAACTAGAGGCCCGCAGGCTGTGTGCAACACATCCCTCACATCCATTTACACCAGGGGCCTCAAACTAGAGGCCTGCAGGCTGTGTGCAACACATCCCTCACATTAATTTACACCAGGGGCCTCAAACTAGAGGCCTGCAGGCTGTGTGCAACACATCCCTCACATCCATTTACACCAGGGGCCTCAAACTAGAGGCCCGCAGGCTGTGTGCAACACATCCCGTTTCCCAGCATGCCTCTCTGTAAAACCCAGTGTAACCAGTGTCAGTAACTGAATCCAGTGTGGATAATAATTATGTCTGTCCTTTCCTCTGCAGACATTAAGACAGAGGATGGCCTTAGCCTCTCTCCAGGACAGAACAGCCTCCTGAACTACTCAAACTACAGCAGCACTCCCCCCAGCCAGGCTCTCTATGGCTACTCTACACATGGTCAGTCACTCTCTCTTTCTCACACACGCACACGCACACGCACACGCACACACACACACACACACACACACACACACACACACATACACACACGTACACGCACACACACAGACAGACACACATACATACACGCACACACACACAGACACACGTACACACACACACACGTACACACACACACACACACACACACACACACACACACACACACACACACACACACACACACACACACACACACACACACACACACACACACACACAGACACACACACACACACACACACATACACAGGCACACAAAACAGACACACACACAAATACCCACACAGTCAGTCCTCCCTCTCTCTCCACCTCTCTCTGGTCCTTTCTCTCTGATCTCTCCTCCTCTCCTCCTCTTCTCTCTGTATTTATTTCTCTCTGATCTCTCCTCCTCTTCTCTCTGTATTAATTTCTATCTGATCTCTCCTCCTCCTCTCTCTGTATTTATTTCTCTCTGATCTCTCCTCCTCTTCTCTCTCTCTATTTCTCTCTGATCTCTCCTCCTCTTCTCTCTGTATTTATTTCTCTCTGATCTCTCCTCCTCTTCTCTCTCTCTTCATTTCTCTCTGATCTCTCCTCCTCTTCTCTCTGTATTTATTTCTCTCTGATCTCTCCTCCTTTTCACTCTCTCTTTATTTCTCTCTGATCTCTCCTCCTCTTCTCTCTCTCTATTTCTCTCTGATCTCTCCTCCTCCTCTCTCTCTCTATTTCTCTCTGATCTCTCCTCCTCTTCTCTCTGGTCCTTTCTCTCTGATCTCTCCTCCTCTTCTCTCTGTATTTATTTCTCTCTGATCTCTCCTCCTCTTCTCTCTGTATTTATTTCTCTCTGATCTCTCCTCCTCTTCTCTCTGTATTTATTTCTCTCTGATCTCTCCTCCTCTTCTCTCTGTATTTATTTCTCTGATCTCTCCTCCTCTCTCTCTCTATTTCTCTCTGATCTCTCCTCCTCTTCTCTCTGTATTTATTTCTCTCTGATCTCTCCTCCTCCTCTCTCTGTCATTATTTCTCTCTGATCTCTCTCTCTCTCTCGCGCACTCTCTCTCTCTCTCCCTCTCTCTGATCTCTCTCTCTGATATCTCTCTCTCTCTGATATCTCTCTCCCTCTCTCTCTCTCTCTGATCTCTCTCTCTCTCTCTCTCTCTCTCTCTCTCTCTCTCTCTCTCTCTCTCTCTCTCTCTCTCTCTCTCACTCTGCCTCTCTCACTTGCTGAGATATATCCTCTTTTCTATAGCCAGTCCATATACCTTCGCTCCCTCTCTTTCTTTCTCTCTCTGATCTCTCCATCACTACGGGCCAGTGAGTGAGGTCCTGGCGTTTCCAGGTGGGTGTCCGTAGCAGTGCCGTCTGTCCTCCTCCACACCTGTTCTCGATTAGCTGCGGTCTGGGTGCCTGGCGTCAGCCCCCTTCCTCCCACCACACCCACAACACACAGCCCGGGCTCAGACCAGCATGTGGGTGTGTGTGTGAGGGGTGACGGTGAGGGGGCATGTGGGTGTTTAAGAGAGAGAGAGAAAGAGTAAAAGAAAGTGTGTGTGTGTACGTGCATCCATGTGTGCGTGTGTATGCTTGTGTGTGTGTCTGCACACGTGCGTGGGTGCGTACATGTGTCTATGTGTGTGTCTGTGCTCCACACATTCCCCAGTTATTTGGCGCCCAGAGCATGCTTGGCTCAGTGGGACTTGATGGATTTCAAAGCAGCATGAAATTGACCCTGCTCCGTCAGAGGCTAGAGGTTAAGGTGCATGTTGTGAGCCTAATGGAAGAACTGCATGGACCCACTGACAGGGGAATGCAAGGCCACTGTAGTATGCACCGTAGCAAAACCTTTTGCAATGAAAAACAAAAATGAGCGTTTCTTATTGGGTGAGTTGAACAGAAGAGGATTCTAGAATCCACATTGATACATCATCAAAGAGGATCGTGTTTGTCTTGGTCTGTAATTTGTAGTTTAAGCTTGGAATAAATGGTGGTCTGTTCCAGCTTCAGCCGGCTACCGCTGCCTTCAGAAAGCAAGACTGAAACACGGGTATTCCAGCTATCTGAAATCATGACAGCTGATTAATACATGGGGAAACTCTGTGTTAAGTCATTTGTTTTAATACAAGTAAACAAAATCTAGAGTGACTTGAAACAAGCTCCCATGGCAACTCCATGTACAAGACCACTAGACCTCTCCTCCCACACACACACACACACACACTACATATTACACACTACACACTACACTACAGAGGAGAAACCAAATCAGAACCAGAAAGTCCACTATTTATTTGGAAAGCTTCTGGTTTGTGTTGTTGTTGCTTTGAAGACTATGTTGTGTGGTCCTAGATGACTCCCGGGTGGTTCTGGGTAGTCATTCATCTATCATTGAGTCTTGGGGTGGGTGGGTGGATGGATGGATGGATGGATGGATGGATGGATGGATGGATGGATGGATGGATGGATGGATGGATGGATGGATGGATGGATGGATGGATGGATGGATGGATGGATGGATGGATGGATGGAGGGGTAACAAACAAGTGTGGCCAGGGAAAAGAGCCCAGAGGAAGGCATTCCTTCAGCAGAGTTGATAACACTGATGGATTAGCTAGGTAGCGCACCAGGGCTCCCCCACTTGCATTGTTGTTGTTGGGACTCATCAATCAATACTCCCTGAGGACTGGCTTGTCACTGGAGGGGTTGAGGCAAGTCAATGTTTTAAAGCCAGTCGTGAAGCTACTTCAGTGATAAGTGTTAAGTTGATTACATTACGATACAGGTGTAGGATCTTAATTTGCTCACTCTGTTGTTGTTGAGAATTTTCCTGCGCCTCAGGAAATGAAGATGAGCTTCATGATATACATAAATTCACTGAAAACATGCACTAAAACATGGTTATATTAACAGTATAGCACATGTAGGCTCATTTTGGTCAGCTAATAGCCTAACCACCGATCAAGCAACATTATGGACTAAACGTGAAATTCCTGTTGCTGCAGGATTATTTTTCTATGACAATACTTGTCAAATTAATATCCAATATCTCGAGGCTTTCAGATTTTCCGCTTATTCCCTTCTTATTCCGTGAATCTTCCAACCAGGATTTCTGGAAAAAAATTCTAGGGCCAATGTTGTCTCACAGTAGGCCTCCCGGGTGGCGCAGTGGTCTAGGGCACTGCATCGCAGTGCTAACTGCGCCACCAGAGTCTCTGGGTTCGCGCCCAGGCTCTGTCGCAGCCGGCCGCGACCGGGAGGTCCGTGGGGCGACGCACAATTGGGCTAGCGTCGTCCGGGTTAGGGTGGGTTTGGCCGGTAGGGATATCCTTGTCTCATTGCGCTCCAGCGACTCCTGTGGCGGGCCGGGCGCAGTGCGTGCTAACCAAGGGGGCCAGGTACACGGTGTTTCCTCCGACACATTGGTGCGGCTGGCTTCCGGGTTGGAGGCGCGCTGTGTTAAAGAAGCAGTGCGGCTTGGTTGGGTTGTGCTTCGGAGGACGCATGGCTTTCGACCTTCGTCTCTCCCGAGCCCGTACGGGAGTTGTAGCGATGAGACAAGATAGTAATTACTAGCGATTGGATACCACGAAAATTGGGGAGAAAAGGGGATTAAAAAAATAAAATAAAATTTTTTAAAAAAAATGTTGTCTCACAGTATAAGTCTACATAGTTGGAAATTATATTATATTGTCCCATAATGAGTGGCAATTGACTGATATAGTTGAATGATAGGTCTGCTATTTCTGGTCTGCTATTTCTGGTCTGCTATTTCTGGTCTGCTATTTCTGGTCTGCTATTTCTGGTCTGCTATTTCTGGTCTGCTATTTCTGGTCTGCTATTTCTGGTCTGCTATTTCTTGCATTGTTGAATTCTCCTGCTTTGTTTCCATTCATTATAAACATCTCTTTCAAGGGATAGAATAACAATAAACATATTTTTCCATTGCAGCTTTCAGTAGACGTCCAACATCTGTCAATGTGAGTCTGTTTTTAACGTTGGTTTAATGTTGTTTTCCAGGTAGCAGTATTTCATCTGGGATTTTCCAGGGAGCCAACCCCATCACAAGCTCAACTCCCTTCAACACCACACAACAGGTCAGTACCAGATGTAATACGCAAGACATTACAAACAAAACCAGCTTTCTCTTGCAGTACACAATGTATCCAAATAGCTGGGATGGTATGAAATGAGTTTGGAGTTCTGCAACCTACAATTGTATGTGTCACACATTTTCAAGCTTTCTGCAATAATGTCCTTCATGAGGACATTGAAAAAAAAAAACTTGTTGATAAATCCAGATAAAAGTATTGACTGAATAATCCAGTCTGATTTCAAATAAATAAAATAAAATGTTATTTGTCACATGCGCCCAATACAACAAGAGTATACTTTAATGTGAAATGCTTACTTACGAGCCCTTTCCCAACAATGCAGTTAAAAAGTAAGAAAATTAACAATTAGATCAAAATAAACTAGTAACACAATAAATAACAATGAGGCTTTATACAGGCTACATACAAGGAGTACTGAGTCAGTGTACTGGGATGTGAGGTAGTTGGGGGGATTGAATGAGGTAATATGTACATGTACAGTTGAAGTCGAAAGTTTACATACACCTTAGCCAAATACATTTAAACTCAGTTTTCAACCATTCCTGACATTTATTCCTAGTAAAAATTCCCTGTCTTAGGTCAGTTAGGATCACCACTTTATTTTAAGAATGTGAAATGTCAGAATAATAGTAGAGAGAATGATTTATTTCAGCTTTTATTTCTTTCATCACATTCCCAGTGGGTCAGAAGTTTACATACACTCAATTAGTATTTGGTAGCATTGCCTTTAAATTGTTTAACCTCTCTGGGATCGTTCGGGACGCTAGCGTCCCACCTCGCCAACAGCCAGTGAAATTGCAGGGCGCCAAATTCAAAACAACAGAAATCTCATAATTAAAATTCCTCAAACATACAAGTATCTTATACCATTTTAAAGGTAATCTTGTTGTTAATCCCACAACAGTGTCCGATTTCAAAAAGGCTTTACAGAGAAAGCACCACAAACGATTATGTTAGGTCACCGCCAAATCACAGAAAAACACAGCCATTTTTCCAGCCAAAGAGTGGAGTCACAAAAAGCAGAAATATAGATAAAATTAATCACTAACCTTTGATGATCTTCATCAGATGACACTCATAGGACTTCATGTTACACAATACGTATATGTTTTGTTCGATAAAGTTCATATTTATATCCAAAAACCTCCGTTTACATTGGCACCATGTTCAGAAATGCCTCCAAAACATCCGGAGAAATTGCAGAGCCACGTCAAATAACAGAAATACTCATCATAAACTTTGATGAAAGATACATGTTTTACATAGAATTAAAGATACACTTGTTCTTAATGCAACCGCTGTGTCAGATTTCAAAAAAGCTTTACGGCAAAAGCACAATATTCAATAATCTGAGTACAGCGTTCAGCCACAAAAGCAAGCCATACAGTTACCCACCAAAATTGTGGAGTCAACAAAAGTCAGAAATAGCATTATAAATCTTCACTTACCTTTGCTGATCTTCGTCGGAATGCACTCCCAGGACTCCCACTTCCACAAGAAATATTTGTTTTGTTCGATTACGTCCATATTTATGTCCAAATACCTCTGTTTTGTTTGCGCATTTAGTTCACTATTCCAAAGGCACAATGCTTGAGCGCAAAATCCAGACGAAAAGTCAAAAGAGTTCCATTACAGTTTGTAGAAACATGTCAAAATATGTTTACAATCAATCCTTAGGGTCATTTTATAATAAATCTTCAATAATATTCCAACCGGACAATAGCGTATTCATTACAGAGGAAAAAGAAGGAACGGCGTGCCCGCGTGACCGAGCAGTAAACAACTCATTGGCCACAGCTTAGTCCACTTGTTGAAACAGCTCTCATTCGACCTCCTTCCACAATAGAAGCCTCAAACAACTTTCTAAAGACTGTTGACATCTGCTGGAAGCCTTGGGAAGTGCAACTGGCCCCATAGACACAGCATATTGGATAGGCAATCACTTAAATGAAACTACAAACTTCAGATTTCCCACTTCCTGGTTGGATTTGTCTCAGCCATATGAGTTCTGTTATACTCACAGACATTATTTTAACAATTTTGGAAACTTTAGAGTGTTTTCTATCCAAATCTACTACTTATATGCATATCATAGCTTCTGGGCCTGGATAACAAGCAGTTTACTCTGGGTACCTTATTCATCCAAGCTACTCAATACTGCCCTCCTTTCCCAAAGAAGTTAACTTGGGTCAAACATTTTGGGTAGCCTTCCACAAGCTTCCCACAATAAGTTGGGTGAATTTTGGCCCATTCCTCCTGACAGAGCTAGTGTAACTGAGTCAGGTTTGTAGCGCTCCTTGCTCGCATACGCTTTTTCAGTTCTGCCCACAATTTTTCTATAGGATTGAGGTCAGGGCTTTGTGACGGCCACTCAAATACCTTGACTTTGTTGTCCTTAAGCCATTTTGCCACAACTTTGGAAGTATGCTTGAGGTCATTGTCCATTTGGAAGACCCATTTTACGACCAAGCTTTAACTTCCTGACTGATTTCTTGAGATGTTGCTTCAATATAGCCACATCATTTTCCCTACCCATCTATTTTGTGAAGTGCACCAGTCCCTCCTGCACCAAAGCACCAAAGCACCTGCCACCCCCGTGCTTCACGGTTGGGATGGTGTTCTTCGGCTTGCAAGCCTTCCCCTTTTTCCTCCAAACATAACGATGGTCATTATGGCCAAACAGTTCTATTTTTGTTTCATCAGACCAGAAAACATTTCTCCAAAAAGTACGAACTTTGTCCCCATGTGCAGTTGCAAACCGTAGTCTGGCTTTTTTTATGGCGGTTTTGGAGCAGTGGCTTCTTCCTTGCTGAGCGGCCTTTCAGGTTATATCAATATAGGACACGTTTTACTGTGGATATAGATACTTTTGTACCTGTTTCCTCCAGCATCTTCACAAGGTCCTTTGCTGTTGTTCTGGGATTGATTTGCACTTTTCGCACCAAATTACATTCATCTCCGGGAGACGGAACGCGTCTCCTTCCTGAGCGGTATGACGGCTGAGCGGTCCCATGGTGTTTATACTTGCGTACTATTGTTTGTACAGATGAACATGGTACCTTCAGGCGTTTGGAAATTGCTCCCAAGGATAAACCAGACTTGTGGAGGTCTACAATTTTTTTTCTGAGGTCTTTGCTGATTTCTTTTGATTTTCCCATGATGTCAAGTGAAGAGGCACTGAGTTTGAAGGTAGGCCTTGAAATACATCCACAGGTACACCTCCAATTGACTCAAATGATATCAATTAGCCATGACATCATTTTCTGGATTTTTCCAAGCTGTTTAAAGGCACAGTCAACTTAGTGTATGTAAACTTCTGACCCACTGGAATTGTGATACATTGAATTATAAGTAAAATAATCTGTCTGTAAACAATTGTTGGGCAAATTACTTGTATCATGCACAAAGTAGATGTCCTAACCGACTTGCCAAAACTATAGTTTGTTAACAAGACATTTGTGGAGTGGTTGAAAAACGAGTTTTAATGACTCCAACCTAAGTGTATGTAAACTTCCGACTTCAACTGTAGGTAGGGGAGAAAAGCAGAAAGGTAGAAGCTGTTCAGGAGCCTTTGAACTGTGATGCCCAATATGTGATCATTTGTAATATTCTGTGTATTTTCCTCTCACGTGTTTAATAGTGATCTTGTTCCCTCTGTCAGGACTTCTCAGGGTACTCCAGCTACAGCCAAAGCCAGTACTCACCGTACTACAACACACACTACAATAGCCCGTACCTCAGCCCTAGTGCCATCACCACGTCCATACCTTATCAGCATCCAGAACACCCCGCTGTGGTGCCCAATCACAGCCCAGAGTCCCAAACAGGTACAGACGGTTGCTCCTCTTTCCCTTTGTTGGAAAATGACTTATCATCCTCTTAACATTGTATTATTGTCCTCTTAACATTGTATTATTGTCCTCTTAACATTGCATTATTGTCCTCTTAACATTGTATTATTATCCTCTTAACATTGTATTATTGTCCTCTTAACATTGTATTATTGTCCTCTTAACATTGCATTATTGTCCTCTTAACATTGTATTATTATCCTCTTAACATTGTATTATTGTCCTCTTAACATTGTATTATTATCCTCTTAACATTGTATTATTGTCCTCTTAACATTGTATTATTGTCCTCTTAACATTGTATTATTGTCCTCTTAACATTGTATTATTATCCTCTTAACATTGTATTATTATCCTCTTAACATTGTATTATTGTCCTCTTAACATTGTATTATTGTCCTCTTAACATTGTATTATTATCCTCTTAACATTGTATTATTATCCTCTTAACATTGTATTATTGTCCTCTTAACATTGTATTATTATCCTCTTAACATTGTATTATTATCCTCTTAACATTGTATTATTGTCCTCTTAACATTGTATTATTATCCTCTTAACATTGTATTATTATCCTCTTAACATTGTATTATTATCCTCTTAACATTGTATTATTATCCTCTTAACATTGTAATTGTATTATTATCCTCTTAACATTGTATTATTATCCTCTTAACATTGTATTATTATCCTCTTAACATTGTATTATTATCCTCTTAACATTGTATTATTATCCTCTTAACATTGTATTATTATCCTCTTAACATTGTATTATTATCCTCTTAACATTGTAATTGTATTATTATCCTCTTAACATTGTATTATTGTCCTCTTAACATTGCATTATTGTCCTCTTAACATTGTATTATTATCCTCTTAACATTGTATTATTGTCCTCTTAACATTGTATTATTATCCTCTTAACATTGTATTATTGTCCTCTTAACATTGTATTATTATCCTCTTAACATTGTATTATTATCCTCTTAACATTGTATTATTATCCTCTTAACATTGTATTATTGTCCTCTTAACATTGTATTATTATCCTCTTAACATTGTATTATTGTCCTCTTAACATTGTATTATTATCCTCTTAACATTGTATTATTATCCTCTTAACATTGTATTATTGTCCTCTTAACATTGTATTATTGTCCTCTTAACATTGTATTATTATCCTCTTAACATTGTATTATTGTCCTCTTAACATTGTAATTGTATTATTATCCTCTTAACATTGTATTATTATCCTCTTAACATTGTATTATTATCCTCTTAACATTGTATTATTGTCCTCTTAACATTGTATTATTGTCCTCTTAACATTGTATTATTATCCTCTTAACATTGTATTATTATCCTCTTAACATTGTATTTATCTTAGTGTCGTGTTGTTTGGTGTTTTAGACATTTTCATTGATGTGATGTGTGTGTGTGTGTGTGTGTGTGTGTGTGTGTGTGTGTGTGGGGGTGTGTGTGTGTGTGTGTGTGTGTGTGTGTGTGTGTGTGTGTGTGTGTGTGTGTGTGTGTGTGTGTGTGTGTGTGTGTGTGTGTGCATGTGTCTGTGCGTCTGTGTGTGTGTATGCGTGCGCCTGTGTGTGTGTGTGTGTGTGTGTGTGTGTATGTGTGTGTGTGTGTGTGTGTGTGTGTGTGTGTGTGTGTGTGTGTGTGTGTGTGTGTGTGTGTGTGCCAGGAGAGTACCATCCCCCCCCTAGCCCACCCACCCCAGGGAAAGAGCCGGAGGCGGTGCCAGCCAGACGGAGCTCAGACGGGAAACTGAGGGGCAGGAAAAGAGTCAGTGACCCACAGCCCCCCCTGGACTCAGATATAGAGGTAATGTTACAGCCCCCTGGACTCAGATATAGAGGTAATGTTACAGCCCCCTGGACTCAGATATAGAGGTAATGTTACAGCCCCCTGGACTCAGATATAGAGGTAATGTTACAGCCCCCTGGACTCAGATATAGAGGTAATGTTACAGCCCCCTGGACTCAGATATAGAGGTAATGTTACAGCCCCCTGGACTCAGATATAGAGGTAATGTTACAGCCCCCCTGGACTCAGATATAGAGGTAATGTTACAGCCCCCTGGACTCAGATATAGAGGTAATGTTACAGCCCCCTGGACTCAGATATAGAGGTAATGTTACAGCCCCACTGGACTCAGATATAGAGGTAATGTTACAGCCCCCTGGACTCAGATATAGAGGTAATGTTACAGCCCCCTGGACTCAGATATAGAGGTAATGTTACAGCCCCCTGGACTCAGATATAGAGGTAATGTTACAGCCCCCTGGACTCAGATATAGAGGTAATGTTACAGCCCCACTGGACTCAGATATAGAGGTAATGTTACAGCCCCACTGGACTCAGATATAGAGGTAATGTTACAGCCCCCTGGACTCAGATATAGAGGTAATGTTACAGCCCCCTGGACTCAGATATAGAGGTAATGTTACAGCCCCCTGGACTCAGATATAGAGGTAATGTTACAGCCCCACTGGACTCAGATATAGAGGTAATGTTACAACCCCCTGGACTCAGATATAGAGGTAATGTTACAGCCCCCTGGACTCAGATATAGAGGTAATGTTACACTCCATGGACTCAGATATAGAGGTAATGTTACAGCCCCCTGGACTCAGATATAGAGGTAATGTTACAGCCCCCTGGACTCAGATATAGAGGTAATGTTACAACCCCCTGGACTCAGATATAGAGGTAATGTTACAGCCCCCTGGACTCAGATATAGAGGTAATGTTACAGCCCCACTGGACTCAGATATAGAGGTAATGTTACAGCCCCACTGGACTCAGATATAGAGGTAATGTTACAGCCCCCTGGACTCAGATATAGAGGTACTGTTACAGCCCCCTGGACTCAGATATAGAGGTAATGTTACAGCCCCCTGGACTCAGATATAGAGGTAATGTTACAGCCCCCTGGACTCAGATATAGAGGTAATGTTACAGCCCCACTGGACTCAGATATAGAGGTAATGTTACAGCCCCACTGGACTCAGATATAGAGGTAATGTTACAACCCCCTGGACTCAGATATAGAGGTAATGTTACAGCCCCCTGGACTCAGATATAGAGGTAATGTTACAACCCCCTGGACTCAGATATAGAGGTAATGTTACAGCCCCCTGGACTCAGATATAGAGGTAATGTTACAGCCCCACTGGACTCAGATATAGAGGTAATGTTACAGCCCCCTGGACTCAGATATAGAGGTAATGTTACAGCCTCCTGGACTCAGATATAGAGGTAATGTTACAGCCCCTGGACTCAGATATAGAGGTATTGTTACAGCCCCCCTGGACTCAGATATAGAGGTAATGTTACAGCCCCACTGGACTCAGATATAGAGGTAATATTACAGCCCCCTGGACTCAGATATAGAGGTAATGTTACACTCCATGGACTCAGAT
This sequence comes from Salvelinus namaycush, assembly GCF_016432855.1. Classification (NCBI taxonomy): domain Eukaryota; kingdom Metazoa; phylum Chordata; class Actinopteri; order Salmoniformes; family Salmonidae; genus Salvelinus; species Salvelinus namaycush. Next base: position 48,455,413 of record NC_052326.1, on the reverse strand, counting down.
ATAGAGGTATTGTTACAGCCCCCCTGGACTCAGATATAGAGGTAATGTTACAGCCCCCTGGACTCAGATATAGAGGTAATGTTACACTCCATGGACTCAGATATAGAGGTAATGTTACAGCCCCCCTTGGACTCAGATATAGAGGTAATGTTACAGCCCCACTGGACTCAGATATAGAGGTAATGTTACAGCCCCCTGGACTCAGATATAGAGGTAATGTTACAGCCCCACTGGACTCAGATATAGAGGTAATGTTACAGCCCCACTGGACTCAGATATAGAGGTAATGTTACAGCCCCCCTTGGACTCAGATATAGAGGTAATGTTACAGCCCCACTGGACTCAGATATAGAGGTAATGTTACAGCCCCACTGGACTCAGATATAGAGGTAATGTTACAGCCCCCCTTGGACTCAGATATAGAGGTAATGTTACACTCCATGGAAGTCACACACACACACAACGTTAAGGCCAAAGTTTGTTGACATTTGGACAGATGGACTACAGCAGAGTAATACTTTCACAACTGCACTGAGATCGTCAGTACATTTATCATTTATGCTATCAGTTTTACAAACATTTTCTTCTGATTAATCAGGCTGTATGTTTAACCCTCATTGTCATTTTCTTCCCAGTGTAGATATGATGTTAATATTCAGCAAATTGTCTATTGTATTATTTTATTATTGTATTATTTTATTATTGTATTATTGTATTATTTTCCAGCGTGTGTTTGTGTGGGACCTAGACGAGACCATCATCATTTTCCACTCTTTGCTCACAGGGAGCTTCTCCACCCGATTTTGCAAGGTACAAAACAGTCAACATACATTCATTTGACATGGTGAATATTCTCTCCGTATCACTTTTTAGATGAAATAACCCTAAAAGTATTTGCTGGGTTATTGAACTAATCCTTTATGAGATGAACTATGCACTATCAGTTCGAGGTGAATCCTAACTTCCAGTGAAATGTTGTGTTAGTCACACATTGATGTCAATGGGACTAAGCGGAAATTTTGCTCACGTGGAAGTTAGGATTCATTTGTTGAAACGTAACTCTTTTAGTAGTGTTTTTGTCCTTTGCTCTCTCCTTGACTTTTCACACGCTTGGTGTTTTCCTTCTCTACCCTCTTGTCTCTTTATATAACCCAGTGGACTTGTTTGGCCAACCCACAACCCACTGTTTGATTGACAGCTGATTCACCTTCACATAATAGACAGGCAGCTGATGACGGGAACAATAGTCATGTTTCTTTTTTTTGGCCGTGACTGTGTTTTGAATTCTCACTGTCCCTCTGCGGTTTGCCGTGATGTAAACAAGGAGCCAGGGAGTGATTCGTGAGAGGAAAAGAGAGGAGTGAGAGGAGGAGAGAGGAGAGAGAGGAGTTGAGAGAAGAGGAGTGAGAAGAGGAGATAATAGTGAGAGGTGGAGAGAATAGTGAGAGGTGGAGAGAATAGTGAGAGGTGGAGAGAGGAGTGAGAGGTGGAGAGAGGAGTGAGAGGTGGAGAGAATAGTGAGAGGTGGAGAGAGGAGTGAGAGGTGGAGAGAGGAGTGAGAGGTGGAGAGAGGTGGAGAGAATAGTGAGAGGTGGAGAGAATAGTGAGAGGTGGAGAGAATAGTGAGAGGTGGAGAGAGGAGTGAGAGGTGGAGAGAGGAGTGAGAGGTGGAAAGAGGAGTGAGAGGTGGAGAGAATAGTGAGAGGTGGAGAGAATAGTGAGAGGTGGAGAGAATAGTGAGAGGTGGAGAGAGGAGTGAGAGGTGGAGAGAGGAGTGAGAGGTGGAGAGAATAGTGAGAGGTGGAGAGAATAGTGAGAGGTGGAGAGAATAGTGAGAGGCGGAGAGAGGAGTGAGAGGTGGAAAGAGGAGTGAGAGGTGGAGAGAATAGTGAGAGGTGGAGATAATAGTGAGAGGTGGAGAGAGGAGTGAGAGGTGGAGAGAGGAGTGAGAGGTGGAGAGAATAGTGAGAGGTGGAGAGAGGAGTGAGAGGTGGAGAGAATAGTGAGAGGTGGAGAGAATAGTGAGAGGTGGAGAGAATAGTGAGAGGTGGAGAGAGGAGTGAGAGGTGGAGAGATGAGTGAGAGGTGGAAAGAGGAGTGAGAGTTGGAGAGAATAGTGAGAGGTGGAGAGAATAGTGAGAGGTGGAGAGAATAGTGAGAGGTGGAGAGAGGAGTGAGAGGTGGAGAGAGGAGTGAGAGGTGGAGAGAGGAGTGAGAGGTGGAAAGAGGAGTGAGAGGTGGAGAGAATAGTGAGAGGTGGAGAGAATAGTGAGAGGTGGAGAGAATAGTGAGAGGTGGAGAGAATAGTGAGAAGAGAAGAGAGAGAGTAGTGAGAGGAGAAGAGAGAGAGGAGAGGATAAGAGATTAGTGAGAGGAGGAGAGAGAGGAGGAGAGAGGAGGAGAGGAGAATAGAGTATTGAGAGGAAGAGAGAGAGAAGAAGAGAAGAGAGGAGGAGAGGAGAATAGATTAGTGAGAGGAGGAGAGAGAGGAGAAGAGAAGAGAGGTGGAGAGAAAGGAGGAGAGGAGAAGAGAGTAGTGAGAGGAGGAGAGAGTAGCGAGAGGAGAAGAGAGGAGAGAGTTGTGAGAGGAGGAGAGAGTAGTGAAAGGAGGAGAGAGAGGAGGAGAGAGGAGGAAAGGAAGAGAGAGAGAAGAGGAGAAGAGAGGAGGAGAGAGAGGAGAAGAGAGTATTGAGAGGAAGAGAGAGAGAAGAGGAGAAGAGAGGAGGAGAGAGAGGAGGATAGGAGAATATATTAGTGAGAGGAGGAGAGAGAGTAAAAGAGAAGAGAGGCGGAGAGAAAGGAGGAGAGGAGAAGAGAGTAGTGCGAGGAGGAGGGAGTAGTGAGAGGAGGAGAGAGAGGAGAGGAGAAGAAAGGCGGAGAGAAAGGAGGAGAGGAGAAGAGAGTAGTGAGAGGAGGAGGGAGTAGTGAGAGGAGGAGAGAGAGGAGAGGAGAAGAAAGGCGGAGAGAAAGGAGGAGAGGAGAAGAGAGGAGGAGAGGAGAAGAGAGTAGTGAGAGGAGAAGAGAGGAGAGGAGAGGAGAAGAGAGTAGTGAGAGGAGAAGAGAGGAGAGGAGAAGAGAGGTGGAGAGAAAGGAGGAGAGGAGGAGAGAGTTGTGAGGAGAAGAGAGTAGAGAGGGGAGGAGAGAGAGAGGAGAGAGTAGTGAGAGGAGGAGAGAGGAGGAAAGGAAGAGAGAGAGGAGGAGAGTGGAGAGAGGAGGAGAGAGGAGGAAAGGAAGAGAGAGAGGATGAGAGTGGAGAGAGTAGTGAGAGGAGGAGAGAGATGAGGAGAGAGGAGGAAAGGAAGAGAGAGAGAGGAGGAGAGTGGAGAGAGAGAGATGAGGAAAGGAAGAGGGGGAGAGAGAGTAGTGAGAGGAGGAGAGAGGAGAAGAGAGTAGCGAGAGGAGGAGAGAGGAGGAAAGGAGGAGGAGAGTGGAGAGAGCGAGATGAGGAAAGGAAGAGGGGGATGAGAGAGTAGTGAGAGGAGGAGAGAGGAGAAGAGAGTAGCGAGAGGAGGAGAGAGGAGGAGAGTGGAGAGAGAGAGATGAGGAAAGGAAGAGAGGGATGAGAGAGTAGAGAGAGGAGGAGAGTGGAGAGAGAGAGATGAGGGAAGGAAGAGAGGGATGAGAGAGTAGAGAGAGGAGGAGAGAGGAGAAGAGAGTAGAGAGAGGATGAGAGAGTAGAAAGAGGAGGAGAGAGGAGAAGAGAGTAGCGAGAGGAGGAAAGGAGGAGGAGAGTGGAGAGAGAGAGAGATGAGGAAAGGAAGAGAGGGATGAGAGAGTAGAAAGAGGAGGAGAGAGGAGAGATGAGGAAAGGAAGAGAGGGATGAGAGAGTAGAAAGAGGAGGAGAGAGGAGAGAGAGATGAGGAAAGGAAGAGAGGGATGAGAGAGTAGAGAGAGGAGGAGAGAGGAGAAGAGAGTAGAGAGAGGAGGAGAGAGATGAGGAGAGATGAGGAGAGGAAGAGAGGGATGAGAGAGTAGAAAGAGGAGGAGAGTGGAGGAAAGGAAGAGGAGAGTGGAGAGTGGAGAGAGAGAGATGAGGAAAGGATGAGAGAGTAGAAAGAGGAGGAGAGAGTATTAGACCTAAGCGCATCACCATTTTTGCATGACCTTGTTTCTTTTTCTTTGTATCGTCGGGGGGGAAGGAGAGGGTGGAAGGTTTGACGTTCGACTGATGTGCCAAATTCCTGATTCCACCCAGCAGCTTCCCAGCTGAAACGGCGAACAATCCGACATGCTCTGACATCAAAACTCAGACATGTAAGATAGGGAAAGAAAGTTGTTTGGGAGGAAGGGGGTGGAGGGGGAACATTTCTCAAATCTCCAAAAAGATTTCGACCAAAGTCGAGAGTGTATAGGCCTAGTGGGATTATGTACAAACCAGGAATTGGTTTTCAATTATGTAGGAGCGGGTTTGAAACGTCTTTCTCACAATAATGCTCACTGTCAGACAACGACCAATGTTTACGTTAGCTCAGGTTTCCCTCTCTTAAAGAAAAAGGACCCCAATTCATCTTCCAAATGTAATGGCGTGTCTAGTCCAGACGGACTATAAATCATTCCCCATGACAGTCATTGTGGTATGACCAAACTCATTGAGGTAAACAAGTGTTTGGCCTGTGTTAAGGCAAGCAAGGCACGCTTGGACCCAGGAAGATGTGGAAAACAAATGGTCGCGCTGAAAGAATGTTTTCACTGCCTTTGAAAAGCCGAGGAGAACTCTAGAGCACATTAAGATTTTATTCTCTACGTTAGTGATCAGACGGCATCTCATTCATCATACGTCGGCTACGGAGCCTGCGCCCTACTCTTTCTCTCTCTGTCTTAGCGTATGAATTTCCTCTCTGCACGAAGACAAAAGTCCACAAACGGGGGGTGGGATGTTTTTCTCCTTTCTGATGTGTTCTTGTTCTCTGTGAATTCCTGCCTGTGATTAGCAGGAAGAGTAAACTGGAGCTCTTTTATTTTTCATTGCTACCTCCCTCCGCATTCAAGAAGTATTCAAGAAGCCTTATGCTTAGCAGAGAGGGTGATTACGGATAATTACTCCATTTGAACGAAACACCTCCTCCGTCTCCTTCACCTTCCCTCATTCTCCTCCCATCCCTCTCTTTCTGCCCCCTCGCCTCCTCATTCACAATTGGAGGTGGGAAGAAGGCTGTCATCTTTCCAAACCCTAATCTGACACTCACCTTTGGCTGACGCCTCAGTCCTCCATTTCTGACACACTGCCAAGCTGTTGACGCACCGCCACAGTGCCAGTACAGCACACAGCAAGCTGCCCTGCCGGTGCCCAGACACTCCCTACAACAACACTGCACCAGAATGTTTTCTTGCAAACTGCTTCTCTGTTTCTTCTACGGAAGATATATAATAATTTAGTAAAGCACCTCTTCTTCATTCCTGAATTCTGTGTATGTGTGACAGAGAGAGAGAGAGAGGTAAGGGTGCAGTTTAGTGGAAAGAATGATTGACAGAAATGTAATCAGATTTCCTGCTCAGGAGATAGAACCTGTCCTGTCAATCAAAGAGAAGGACTGCCAGTGTCTAGAAGGTTGTTTGGACATAGGGAGAAAAGAATGACTGTCAGATAGGCAGACTAAACACTGGCATAATTACAAACCAAAGCTATTATGGCACCTCTGTTAGCTCTATTGATCTGAATGTCTATTCCCTCGGCGTGGATATAGAGTCAGGTTTGTTTGAAGCTTGGTTGTGTCCTGTTGATTTGATGGTGTATCGTGCAGAATATCAACAGCTCATTATGTTGAAGCCTTAACTAACATCTCTGTTTCGCTGACAACATTCATATATATTCATACAATATACACTGAGTATACAAAACATTAGGAACACCTTCCCATGACATAGGACTGACCAGGTGAATCCAGCAACTCAATAATATGAAGGTGTTCCTAATGTTTTGTATACTCAGTGTATATACCACTATGCAAACCATCCTACCTGTGTTAAGCCTAAGAACACAGACATGTATTTTTTCCTGAGATGAACAATGACCTGGAAGTACAAGAGTCCTCTTAAACACGTGTAAACAAGTGGTCCATGAAGCAGGAAACCTAACTTCCACTTAAGTCAAATGTTCACCTACAGTAGTTATGCATTGATGTCAATGGGAGACAAAGGGCTCTAGTCAATCAAATCAAATCAAGTTTATTTGTCACGTGCGCCGGATACAACAGGTGTAGACCTTACAGTGAAATGCTTAATTACAGGCCCTAACCAACAGTGCAATTTTTAAGTAAAACTAGGTATTAGGTGAACAATAGATAAGTAAAGAAATAAAAACAACAGTAAAAAGACAGTGAAAAATAACAGTAGCGAGGCTTTATACAGGTGGTATCGGTACAGAGTCAATGTGCGAGGGCACCGGTTAGTCGGGCTAATTGAGGTAATATGTACATGTAGGTATAGTTAAAGTGACTATGCATAGATAATAACAGAGAGTAGCAGCAGCGTAAAAGAACACAATGCAAATAGTCCGGGTAGCCGGCAATGTTCCCACGTTAGCAGAGACTGCATTCACAGTAAACACTGTAGATGTCGGCTCAATAGGAAATGACCTTTACATTTGTGCAGTACAGATTGAATAGAGCCCTGAGTGAAAACGAAGTGTGGAAGTAGAGTTATGACAGTACATCCTGGTACATACAGCTGTATTAACCTTGTAATGCAATGTCTATGTGTCTCCTGTCAGGACTCATCCAAGGCAGTGTCGCTGGGCCTGTGGATGGAAGAGATGATCTTTAACCTGGCCGACTCACGACTATTCTTCAATGACCTGGAGGTGAGATTTATTTACTTAATGAATGACATTATCCATCATCCATACTCTTGCTTATTAGTCATCATCCATCATACATATTATTGCTTATTAGGGATATTCCGTCATATACTCAGTGCTTAATTTGCCAGAACAGGATCCAGAACCTCTCAATGCTTGACTGTTTTGATCCGGTACCTCTCGTGGCGTGAACAATTATTTTCACTGTTTGCAATATGAAAATTACAATAAAATCTGAGTTAATTCAAGTTTCCTCCTCTGTAATTCTTTTACACTCTAAAAAACATAATGTTATGTGAAAACATGCCTGATATTGTAAGAATTGATTGGTGTTGGGCCGGCCCGGGTTTATGGTTTGTGCTACATTGTAGCCGATATAGACGGGCGGCAGGTAGCCTGACAAGGTAAAAATCTGTCATTCTGCCCCTGAACAAGACATTTATCCCACTGTTCCCTGGTAGGCTGTCATTGTAAATAAGAACTTGTTCTTAACTGACTTGCCTGGTTAAATATAAAATAGAACAACGTGTAGACATTGCCGTGGTGAGAGAAGCACGCCTGTATCTCTACTAGAACGAGACTCACATTTTATGATCTCTCTCTCTCTGCTCTGATAAACGTGAGCCTGCGACTGTCATCTCTCCAGCGTTGCACTTCATCATGTATTTCCTTATAGAATCAGAGTTGTAGGAAGGGTGCTGGAGGTGTATAAATGTATTTGCCAAAGTTCTAGAATTACTGCTGTCTTTGAGGAAAGAAATGAAGTCCTTCAGAAGACTACACCAGGAGTAGGTCTAGAGGCCACAGAGGATCCATAGCTTCTGTCACAAGGCAGGCCTACAAATAGACCTGTTATCAACTACCGAATAGGCCTGTTATCAACTACCAAATAGACCTGTTATCCACTACCAAATAGACCTATGTTATCAACTACCAACTGGGCCTGTTATCAACTACCAAATAGACCTATGTTATCAACTGCCAAATAGGCCTATGTTATCAACTACCAAATAGGCCTGTTATCAACTACCAACTGGGCCTGTTATCAACTACCAAATAGACCTGTTATCAACTACCAACTGGGCCTGTTATCAACTACCAAATAGGCCTGTTATCAACTACCAAATAGGCCTGTTATCAACTACCAAATAGGCCTGTTATCAACTACCAACTGGGCCTGTTATCAACTACCAAATAGGCCTGTCATCAACTACCAAATAGGCCTATTTTATCAACTACCAAATATGCCTGTCATCAACTACCAAATAGGCCTGTTATCAACTACCAAATATGCCTGTCATCAACTACCAAATAGGCCTGTTATCAACTACCAAATATGCCTGTTATCAACTACCAAATAGGCCTGTTATCAACTACCAAATATGCCTGTTATCAACTACCAAATAGGCCTGTTATCAACTACCAAATAGGCCTGTTATCAACTACCAAATAGGCCTGTTATCAACTACCAAATATGCCTGTTATCAACTACCAAATAGGCCTGTTATCAACTACCAAATAGGCCTGTTATCAACTACCAAATAGGCTTGTTATCAACTACCAAATAGGCCTATGTTATCAACTACCAAATAGGCCTGTTATCAACTACCAAATAGGCCTGTTATCAACTACCAAATATGCCTGTCATCAACTACCAAATAGGCCTGTTATCAACTACCAAATAGGCCTGTTATCAACTACCAAATAGGCCTGTCATCAACTACCAAATAGGCCTGTCATCAACTACCAAATAGGCCTATTTTATCAACTACCAAATAGGCCTGTTATCAACTACCAAATATGCCTGTTATCAACTACCAAATAGGCCTGTCATCAACTACCAAATAGGCCTGTCATCAACTACCAAATAGGCCTATTTTATCAACTACCAAATATGCCTGTCATCAACTACCAAATAGGCCTGTTATCAACTACCAAATAGGCCTATGTTATCAACTACCAAATAGACCTGTTATCAACTACCAAATAGGCCTGTTATCAACTACCAAATAGGCCTGTTATCAACTACCAAATAGGCCTGTTATCAACTACCAAATAGGCCTGTTATCAACTACCAAATAGACCTGTTATCAACTACCAAATATGCCTGTCATCAACTACCAAATAGGCCTATGTTATCAACTACCAAATAGGCCTGTTATCAACTACCAAATAGGCCTGTTATCAACTACCAAATAGGCCTATGTTATCAACTACCAAATAGGCCTGTTATCAACTACCAAATAGGCCTGTTATCAACTACCAAATAGGCCTATGTTATCAACTACCAAATAGACCTGTTATCAACTACCAAATAGGCCTATTTTATCAACTACCAAATAGGCCTATTTTATCAACTACCAAATATGCCTGTCATCAACTACCAAATAGGCCTGTTATCAACTACCAAATATGCCTGTTATCAACTACCAAATAGGCCTGTTATCAACTACCAAATATGCCTATGTTATCAACTACCAAATATGCCTGTCATCAACTACCAAATATGCCTGTCATCAACTACCAAATATGCCTGTCATCAACTACCAAATAGGCCTGTTATCAACTACCAAATATGCCTGTTATCAACTACCAAATATGCCTATGTTATCAACTACCAAATATGCCTGTCATCAACTACCAAATATGCCTGTCATCAACTACCAAATATGCCTGTCATCAACTACCAAATAGGCCTGTTATCAACTACCAAATAGGCCTGTTATCAACTACCAAATATGCCTGTTATCAACTACCAAATAGGCCTGTTATCAACTACCAAATAGGCCTGTTATCAACTACCAAATAGGCTTGTTATCAACTACCAAATAGGCCTATGTTATCAACTACCAAATAGGCCTGTTATCAACTACCAAATAGGCCTATTGAACGAGCAGCATTGTTTGACAAAGTAAAAGAAGACAGAGATAGGCGTTTGGCACGAGATCATCGGCCTTCTCTGGTGAGTGAGCTGCACATCATTGGGTGAGTCAGTGAAACTGGACAGCATTTTTAGGACTATCCTCCTCATATTGTACAATATGTGTCTCCACACACCTAGGCTACTGATGGATTTAAGACAAGTTTGTTTTTATTGATCTCAGATTCTCAGTTTGTAAAATTTGTGAGATATTTGTGAGATATTAAAAAAGATTCTGCTAAAGACAGCAGTCATCTAAAATGATGTGGAATTGCATGAAATGCGTTCATTAAAGGGCACATTTTTCCAGGACCGTAGGCTTCAAATGGTTTTCCTCATGTGTGTGCACCTTCTGCAAGTGCCTCTACTCTACTGCTCATTGCCAGCACGCAAAAGTGAGGTAAATGCATGCAAGGCTTTATTATAAAGTTTATTTAAAAAAAAATAGATTTACATTCCTGTACCTCAAAGGCCCCCAGGTCACCCCCCTCTCAGCTCACTTTTTGTTCCCGGCACCTCCCTATTTACAAATTAACCACTGGATATATATTGTATATTCCAGTTGAAAGCCTAACTGTTAAAGCGAATTTGGAATAGGGTTAAACTTATGTATTTTTACCAGCATGAACGACATGTAAGCTTTTCTCTGTGCATTCCACTGCCTTGTTCTGACAAAGACGAGGATTCAAATGGGCTTGTGGGGAGATGGAACACTGTGAGTTGTTAATTGTAGGTGTGTGTCTGTCTCTGAAAGGAACATTTGTTGTGGGGAGAAGGAACACCTGAGGGGAGGAAGGCTGACAAAGCCGTTCTCAAACCCCTCTTTTAAAGTTCCTTCTTTTTGCCCGCCTCTGTAGTTCCTCATGCATACAGTTCGCCTATACTGGCGGCCATCTTTGTTAGTCGTGTGCTGTGGTTGATTTATGGAGGAATCATTCTACAGGTTTGGAAGCTGCTAATAGAGAGATAATAGATATCACAGGCTGAGTAAGCTGTAGGCAATGAAGAGATAAGAGCTCTACCGCAGTTACATTGCTTCTTGATGAAACAGAAGAAAATAGTCCTTAATTTAACTAGCTCCTGTGAGAAGTCAGAAACATGTAATATTTCTAATTTTGCACAGATAGCTCTGTCTATGTTCATCATCAAAACCCAGCCCTACATAGCCAGATATGTACTTCTCCGTCCACGCCCATTCATGTCGTTAAATCAATTTAGCTTGGGAGGTGTTGAGATGTACTGGGGTCTAGAGCTGCCTCATAAAACCCTAGCTTAGCCTGTTGTGGGTCGTGTTAACGATTCCGTCTGTGTCTGGGGGAGCTGGGTCGCAGCATTGGAGGAGCGTTACGGCAGTATTGGGGAAGGAGTGAGGCTGAGATGTAAGAGCGTGATGAGGTAGCGTCTTCCTGTGTCTCAGGCAGGTTGAAAGGCGATAGCGCGGCCTGTCAGTCCGGTGTAGCCGTGTGGGAGAAGAGGTAGGAGTCAGTAGTTACTGAAGTAGGAGTCAGGGAATTAAAGAAGGGAAGAGATGAGAATAGCAGATCTGAAGTGGAGATTCAAAGGGATTTGGTGGAGAGGTGGGAGGATAGTGTGTGTATTGTAGTGGAGCACCATCGGAAAGTCGTTTTTAAGAATTGTCTGAGGAAGAAACGTAGCTATTTTTCCACAGTAGTTTGTACCTTGTAACAGCTTGTAGCAACTTCCACACACCAACAATCCAGAAATCCATTTACATCCAGTATATGTACTACTATATACAGTATTAATATTGTATACTACAGTATATTTAATACTACAAAATCCTGTATTTAATGGACATAGATCTGAAGTTCTTTGGCAGTTGGTAAAAGAGGTTGATATGGTGTAAATCTTAGTGGGGTTTATTAGTGGAGTATTGTGGTGTCAGGTGGAGTTGGTACGCTGCCATACTGGCGCCTGAATGTCTCAGCAGCTTATTTCCGCCTCCCTGTTGTCTTTTGTTTTCTTCTTTTTTTGTTCTATCGCTCCCTGAGGCTCCCTTAAGAAGAAACCTGCCCATGCACAGCTTTGAAACGGATCTCCTTCTCTAACATATCCACTATCTTTCCCTCTCCTATCCCAGGAATGTGACCAAGTTCATATTGATGACGTGGCGTCAGACGACAATGGGCAGGACCTGAGGTACTGTACAGCTTTTCATCTTGAATTTAACTCGCCCCACACTTAAACCAGCACTGAGTGGGTTTACAAAAGGATCAGTGGGGGCATATTGAAAATATGTCCTGCTCTCTTTCTCAAAAACAAGGCTCCCCCCCCTCTCTCTCTCCTCCTCTCTCCGTCTGGCAATACAATATATCAGCGTTAACAATATCCTCATTCTTCAACGTCTAATCAAAATAACACTCTGTCATTCTCTCTGTCTCCCTCATTCCAGAAATGTTACTACATAAATTGATGAAGAATTTTAGGATAGGTTTCAAATGAATATTTGAGAAAGTGCAAGATGTTTCTCAAATGCCTAACAGTATGTGCATTCCTTCCCCCATTTTTTAGTGCTTTCAGGCATGTTACTCTTTTCAATATGTATTAACCTAACTGGATGTGCATACTACACGTTCTCCCACTTATATATAACAAACTTCTAATATTGATCTGTTGTGTATTGTGTAAAATCCAGTCTTGTTTTATCCTTGCATGGTCTCACCCTCACTCTCTTTATTATAGGATTGTAGATGTAAAGAATAACATGTCTGTTCCCGTCCAGGTTCCCACTGGAAAAAGGTTTTGCATAATGCATTCCTCTATTATTCTTTACACTAGCTACTTCAGTAATTATATTATACTCCTCCATGTATCTACAGGCACTGGTCAAGTCCCTCTGAGACAGCCACCAAATATCAACAAGAGTTGTACATTGATCTGACCATAGCTCAGGGCCATGCTTCTCTTTAATGCTCTCTTTTTGTTGTTTTCTTGCAGCACGTATAATTTTGGCACGGACGGGTTCCAGAGCCCTGCGGGGGCCGGTACTCTGTGCCTGGGCTCAGGTGTCCACGGTGGGGCTGACTGGATGAGGAAACTGGCCTTTCGCTACCGGAGGGTGAAGGAGATCTACAACACCTTTAAGAACAACGTGGGAGGTGGGTTCTGCGTGTGTGTGTGTGTGTGTGTGTGTGTGTGTGTGTGTGTGTGTGTGTGTGTGTGTGTGTGTGTGTGTGTGTGTGTGTGTGTGTGTGTGTGTGTGTGTGTGTGTGTGTGTGTGTGTGTGTGTGTGTGTGTGTCTGTGTCTGTGTCTGTGTCTGTGTGTGATCTTCTCTGGTGCTCAGCTGATATAAAAATCACAATGTAAGTTGAATTTGTTCATGCTGTATAACCATGATCATAATGAATAATTGGTGTGTGATTGTGTCAGGTTTGCTGGGCAGTCCCAAGCGGGAGGAGTGGCTGCAGCTGCGGAGGGAGATGGAGGTTCTAACAGATCTGTGGCTGACCCAGGCTCTCAAGGCCTTGGCCCTCATAAACTCCAGGTTAGGACACCCCCCTTCTCAACTTCCCTAGAAACTCTATTGTTTTAAGGTGGAGATATGATTATTCTGTTGTAGTCAGGCACAATGCTCTTGTGTGGTCTTCAATCAACAAGATAATTGGAAAAAACATGCTTATTTTATTTCACAATGTACACCGTTTAAAATGGCCAAACTCCATTCACAACATTATTCAGTTGGTAAGAGACAGACATTCAGTCAATACTAGGAATAGATTGTCCACCGTCTATGTGTTATCTGGCAGGAAAGAGAAATAGGCAACATAACATTTAGATTCAGAGCAATAAAGAAATTGAATAATTTCTCTGAGCAAACCAGAAACCTTTCAATATATAACTTCAAACAATTCTTTACAACCACTTAAATATAATGAATGTGAAGGTTTTGCAGGACTGTGGTAGATGAAGGAACCAATCAAATAGTTCAGAGTGTCAGAGTATTTATCTGGTAAATATGACAGTGTATTATGTCTGTTGTAACAGTGTGTTATATGTGAAAATGTGATTGCATTATAAATGGTATTTTAATGTTTAAGGACTCTTGGAAGATTATTCCAAATGAGGACTAAAATAGATCCTAATCAAATCAAATGTCAGCTGTCAGAGCAGCTTACCGATCTGTAAATAGCCCATCCAACCAACTACCTACCTCATCCCCATATTTGTTTTTATTTTTCTGCTCTTTTGCACACCAGTATTTCTACTTGCACATCCTCATCTGCACATATATCACTCCAGTGTAAATTGCTAAATTGTAATTACTTCGCCACTATTGGCCTAATTATTTCCTTAGCTCCTTACCTCATTTGCACACACTGTATACATATTCTTCTATTGTGTTATTGACTGTAAGTTTGTTTATCCCATGTGTAACTCTGTGTTGTTGTTTTTGTCGCACTGCTTTGCTTTATCTTTGCCAGGTTGCAGTTGTAAATGAGAATTTGTTCTCAACTGGCCTACATGGTTAAATAAAGGTGAAATAAAATAATTCAGAAAATAGGAAACAATGTAAACAGTAGGTTCACTCAGAATAATATAGTTGGGTACAAATGATAAATGGATGGTACTCCAAATGTATTAAAGGGATACTGCGATATTCTGTTATTCTACTTGCTCAGAGTCAGATTGTCACGTGTGCTCCCTCTCCGACCTCTAGGTCACCAGGCTGCACGTTATGGTGCACACCTGTCACCATCGTTATACACACCTGCGTGTCGTCAGACTCACCTGGACTCCATCACTTCCCTGATTACCTTCCCTATATATGTCACTCCCTTTGGTTCCTTCCCCAGGCGTCATTGTTTCTGTTTCATGTCTGTGTGTTGTTTGAGGATCTTGTTTTATATTATGTTCTGTTTATTTTATTAAAACACTCACTCGCTGAACTTGCTTCCCGACTCTCAGCGCACATCGTTACACAGATGATCTCGTGGATACCATTTTTATCTCTCTGCGTGCAGTTTGAAGGAAGTTGGAGTTAGTTTCGTGAGCCGTTGCTAACTAGCGTTAGTACATGTACAGGTACGCTAGCATGACATATTGATATCATGTGTTGACATTTCTCTGTTTTCAGACCAAACTGTGTGAATGTGCTGGTGACTACCACCCAGCTGATCCCAGCCCTGTCCAAGGTCCTGCTCTACGGACTGGGCTCAGCCTTCCCTATAGAGAATATCTACAGTGCCACCAAGACAGGTGAGGCAGCGTGTCGCACTCGATATGGCATAGATTATCAGTTGTTAGAGTTAAAAAGAGAAACTGATCGTCTCAGGGAAGAAACACAGTTGGGTTGATTGACAGTTGGGTTGATTGACAGTTGGGTTGATTGACAGTTGGGTTGATTGACAGTTGGGTTGATTTGTTTTCACACCGTCGTTAAAAACTTTGTTGTGTATAACAATTTGTATACAAGCCTGTTTACTACCTACCAGCTGGCATTGTGCAATCTGTTTACTTTCTTGACATTTTTACCAAAATTGTTATTTTAATTTGTTTACACTTACGTTTAGCACTTTATATGAATGTAAGGTTTATTTTGAATTGTACACATTTGCAGCTAAAAGCTGAATTGCAGCATACGTAGTCCTACCAAAGTAAAAAAATGTAATCATGTTTTTTAAAGTTCCTAGTGTTTGAGAAGTAGTATACAACATTGCAGTTAAACAGTTTCACAAACAGTTTCTTAATTAACACTTCATTTTGTAACAATCTGAACACACTTATTTGTTACTTTCAATCATATCAACACTTACCTATTCTCCAGGGAAGGAGAGTTGCTTTGAGCGTGTGGCTCAGAGGTTTGGTCGGCGAGCGGTGTACGTGGTAATAGGGGATGGAGTGGAGGAGGAGTCTGTAGCCAAGAAGGTGAGACACATGTAACCAGGAAAAGGGGTGGGTGGGTGCACAATATATTTCCCTCTGCCTTGTTTTTCATGCTAGTGCAAAGACGTCATATCAAATCTAATATCCCCCCACACATATTATTTCAAACATTTGCTTATCATTTGAAAAACCAAAATAATGTTTCTATCCTAAAGCATGGAATTGTGTTTGGTATTAGTTTGACCAATGACTTGGGTTTCTACCCTTTCCTACATGCCATAAGATTGTATTAGCTCGCTGAGCTTGGGTAACTTGAGCGTGGCTCACTGAACAATGTTAGCTAGTGTAACGGATGTGAAATGGCTAGCTAGTTAGCGGGTACGCGCTAGTAGCGTTTCAATCAGTTATGTCACTTGCTCTGAAACCTATTAGTAGTGTTGCCCCTTGCTCTGCAAGGGCCGTGGCCTTTGTGGAGCGATGGGTAACGATGCTTCGTGGGCGACCGTCGTTGATGTGTGCAGAGGGTCCCTGGTTCGAGCCCGGGTATGGGCGAGGGGACGGTTTAAAGTTACATTGATGCTGTTGACCCGGATCACTGGTTGCTGCGGAAAAGGAGGAGGTTGAAAGGGGGGTGAGTGTAACGGATGTGAAATGGCTAGCTAGTTAGCGGGTACGCGCTAGTAGCGTTTCAATCAGTTACGTCACTTGCTCTGAAACCTATTAGTAGTGTTGCCCCTTGCTCTGCAAGGGCCGTGGCCTTTGTGGAGCGATGGGTAACGATGCTTCGTGGGCGACCGTCGTTGATGTGTGCAGAGGGTCCCTGGTTCGAGCCCGGGTATGGGCGAGGGGACGGTTTAAAGTTATACTGTTACACTAGCTAGTTACATTAGCTAGCTAGTTTAGCTAATTTTCAACATGTCCATTTGTGTCTTGCAGAAGAACATGCCCTTCTGGAGAGTGTCGTGTCGGCCTGACCTGGAGGCTCTGAGTCATGCACTGGAGCTGGACTACCTCTAGTGGGCACTATCCCATCATGCCCTTAGCCACTTCCTGCCTGGTGATGCCACTTCCTGTCCAATGGACCAATTGGGGTTGAGGGCGGCGTCGATTCACCACAATACAGAAGCCAAGAATAAGGGACCAATCTTTGTATCTTGCAGGGAATCGCAATTGTTACTGGAAATATTATATGTGCTTTCATCCTTTTACACAGAGACTTTTACATATGAAAGGTATCCCACTTTTCAACTTTAGAGCGTTGCACTGAAAATAACAATCTAGGTGATAAGTGCATTTTTCCTTACATGGAGGATGAATAGTTTTGTTTTGTTGTGTGCTCACTTTTCTTATTAGGACTGGGATAGATAAGAGGACATTGTTAAAGGGCAATTAGGCCACTCTTCAACCTAATTTCCATTATCTCCAGCACCATACCAGTCTAGATATGTGAAAACTTATTTTTTAATGATCTGTGGTTGAATGTTAAGAAGAAAGGTCCTAAAAAATTATTCTCCGTAGCATCACAGGCTAGGATTAAAAGTAAGAAAAACAGTGATTTTCTAAACCTGCGACGAGTTTCTAGCCAGGGGGAGGATATTTTCTTGCTCCCCATGTCACTGTGAATCTCAGTGTTTGAAAATCACCGTTTTTAAATATGTTTAAACTTTTGATGATGTCATCGGGTAGAACTTGATTTGTTTTTACAAAATGTAGAAATGCGCTGTTTTCACGTATAGTATGTAGACACTGGTATGGTGCTGACATTTTAATTATTGTCCCCATCATAAGGTGCACCTGTGTAATGATCATGCTGTTTAATCAGCTTCTTGATTTGCCACACCTGTCAGATGGATGGATTATCTTGGCAAAGGTGAAATGCTCAATAACAGGGATGTAAACAAATTTGTGCACAAAATTTGAGAGAGAACCTTTTTGTGAGCATCGAACATTTCTGTGATCTTTTATTTCAGCTCATGACACATGGGCACAACACTTTACATGTTGCGTTTATATTTTTGTTCAGTATAAAATGAGGGTTATGAATGAGGATTGGCCATTACCAGCAAGTTATTAGAGATAGCTAGATCCTACCTTGACTCAATTGTTTCACATGGCTTTTTTGATAGAATGTTAATTTATAGTATAACTACGCCCCCAATAGTAGATCTGTCTCATTTAGCAGGTTATTGATGAATTAATAGTCTAATATTATGAGCTGAGACCTAAAAAAGTTATAATGGGAAAAGATTTGAGCAAAACTTACCAGCGACATTTATATATATTTTTTGATGAGATAGCATCAATTTCCTAACTTCGCCATAACATTTAATGCATAGTCCATATCCCTATGATATGTGTCATTAATCATTCAATTTAATATTCTATTCATTTGCAACAACCATTCTTATGCAGTCTATATAAACCGGACCAAATACTCCCAACCCTACTGAAGGTGCCATACCTCTTCTGGATGACATTTTAATCTAATTTAATCTACCAAAAATGAAAAGTCAATTATCTTATCTTATCGTGCCCTTTTATGAAAATAAAATATAAATTGGTAAGAGCAGCTAGGCCAAGATGTTCAGACAGACAGAGACCAACAGCATTACTAAAACTAACATCTTAATTAATGGATGTGGAAACTAAGTAACCCTTTGACAAAGCACAGGAAAAATCAACTATCCATACCTTGTGAAACGTCTCTTTCAGCATATACATTTGTCTTGGAGAGGACTTAGTCTAGCGATTGAATCTTTTTTATTAAG
This sequence comes from Salvelinus namaycush, assembly GCF_016432855.1. Lineage (NCBI taxonomy): Eukaryota > Metazoa > Chordata > Actinopteri > Salmoniformes > Salmonidae > Salvelinus > Salvelinus namaycush. The sequence continues at coordinate 48,437,083 of NC_052326.1, read as the reverse complement.
GAACACATTTTCTGCTTCATAAGTTGCTGGGTGTACACTTTTTGTCATCTTTCTCCATGAATGTTTATGTATAACCTGTATGTAAGGAAAATGCTATGATAGTCTTTGGACTTGCATGTGCCTATTACACTGTCAGCTTAGCTATGATCTGTATATAAGGTTTTATTGTTTCGACGGACAATTATAATAGATTAATAAAGATAAATTAATTACATTCTGAAAAAAGTGTATCTTAATTAAGATTGAATTGCTCACTGATGACACATTCGAACTGTATTCCTGAATGTTCAGGTAATAGGTCTTTGGACGGTCTACTTATGAACATTATTTTATATATATATATGTAATTTTTTTTAAATTAAAAATTAAAACACAATCTACTTGCAGTGAAGCCGCTCAACATTGACATTACATTCAGTCATCTAACAGATTCCCATCCAGAGTGACCCACAGAAGCATCCAGGGTCAAGGCCCTGCTCAAGGGCACGTCGACAGATCTCCCACAAGGTCAAAAACGGGGACTCGAACCAGTGACCTACAGTATAAGCCACCGGCCTAAGCTCCCACCAGCCGGGCCACCAGCCCTCCAAGATCCCCCCCACAGTACCCCGTGACCTGCCCCTCAACCATCCTAGACCCCCCCCCTCCCCCCAATTCACCAACAAAGACAAAGGAAAACAGAAAACAACAATGCTAAAAACTAAAGACATCAAGGACAACAAAAATCATAACAGCAAGGCCAATTGAATATGTTTGAGTGCATGTATGACACTATTTACATGTGTGTGTGTCCGTGTATGTGCACGGTTGTGCATTTGAATGATGTTTGTGTAACAATGTTTGTGTATATGCATGTGTACAAACACCTGCGCGGTATCAGCCTCAGGCAAACTAGCTGCGTTAGCTGTACCAACGCTGCCCCTCAGTGTCATTCAAACGTATTGTTTTGTTTTGTTTTATTTTGACTTTTTTAAACTTTTATTTTTGACCGTCATTCTATCCGCCTCCCAGCAACTCCACTCCCACTTGTCTCCAATTCCATATCCGAAACCTCAGCCCATCCCACCTATCTCTGTTGGCCATCCTCTTTGGATTTATACACACCATATATCTTTCAATTATGCTGTGATGTTTAACATACAGTTTGAATCTATCTAGCTGAATAGAATCCACAGATTGTGAGTTGCAGATAAATACTTTTACTAAGAGTATTAGTATATTAATAATTGAATGACCAGGTCTCTTCAGATCTCCCAACAATGCTATATCTAGGGTCCATTTTAGATTAATTGTATGGTTTTTCAGCCATTCCTGAACCTGAGACCAGAAACAGGCTGCCTGAGGGTAATACCAGAACAAATGGTCTATTGAATCTGTATCCTCACAACAAAATCTGCAGAGCTGCGAGCTGCCCCAAATATTCAACATTGTTTTGGTGGAAGGAATTCTGTATGATAATTTTAGCTGAAAAGCACGAAGTCTTGAATCTTGTGTCCTTTTATATATCAACTCATATCAAATCAAATCAAATTGTATTTGTCACATGTGCCGAATACAACAGGTATTTGTATACAGTGAAATACTTACAGTGAAATACTTACTTACAAGCCCTTACCCAATGATGCAGTTTTAAGAAAATACCAAAATAAAGCAGCAGCAGCAGCAGTAAATAACAATAGCGGGGCTTTATACAGGAGTACCGGTACAGAGTCAATGTGTCAATGTGTGGGGGCACCGGTGTCAAGGTAATTTGAGATAATTATGTACATGCAGGTAGGGTTGTTAAAGTGGCTATGCATAGATAATAACAGAGTAGTAGCAGCGTGGGGGGTGGGGGGGGTGCAAATAGTCTGGGTAGCCATTTGACTAGCTGTTCAGGAGCCTTATGGCTTGGGGGTAGAAGCTGTTTAGAAGCCTCTTGGACCTAGACTTGGCGCTCCGGTACCGCTTGCCGTGCGGTAGCAGAGAGAACAGTCTATGACTAGGGTGGCTGGAGACTTTGACAAATTTTATTTACGGCCTTCCTCTGACACCGCCTGGTATAGAGGTCCTGGATGGCAGGAAGCTTAGCCCCGGTGATGTCCTGGGCCGTACGCACCACCCTCTGTAGTGCCTTGCGGTCGGAGGCCGAGCAGTTGCCATACCAGGCAGTGATGCAACCCATCAGGATGCTCTCGATGGTGCAGCTGTAAAATTTTTGAGGATCTGAGGACCCATGCCAAATCTTTTCAGTCTCCTGAGGGAGAATAGGTTTTGTCGTGCCCTCTTCACGACTGTCTTCGTGTGTTTGGACCATAATAGTTTGTTGGGGATGTGGACGCCAAGGAACTTGAAGCTCTCAATGGTGTTGATGTGAGCCATGACCAGCCTTTCAAAGCATTAAATGGCTACAGACGTTAGTGCTACGGGTCCATAGTCATTTAGGCAGGTTACCTTAATGCTCTTGGGCACAGGGACTATGGTGGTCTGCTTGAAACATGTTGGTATTGCAGACTCAGACAGGGAGAGGTTGAAAATGTCAATGAAGACACTTGCCAGTTGGTCAGCGCATGCTCTGAGTACACGTCCTGGTAATCCATCTGGCCCCGCAGCCTTGTGAATGTTGACCTGTTTAAAGGTCTTACTCACATCGGCTGCGGAGAGCGTGATCACGCAGTCATCCGGAACAGTTGATGCTCATGCCTGTTTCAGTGTTACTTGCCTCGAACCGAGCATAGAAGTTATTTAGCTCGTCTGGTAGGCTTGTGTCACTGGGAAGCTCTCGGCTGTGCTTCCCTTTGTAGTCTGTAATAGTTTGCAAGCCCTGCCACATCCGACGAGCGTCGGAGCCAGTGTTGTACGATTTGATCTTAGTCCTGTATTGACTCTTTGCTGTTTGATGGTTCGTCGGAGGGCATAGTGGGATGTCTTATAAGCTTCCGGGTTAGAGTCCTGCTCCTTGAAAGCGGCAGCTCTACTCTTTAGCTCAGTGCAGATGTTGCCTGTAATCCATTGCTTCTGGTTGGGGTATGTACGTACGGTCAAAATGTGAGATTTCAAATGTCTGATGTTTATAATTCAATAAACAGGTTCTAGCAATATTTGTTTTATTCCCTTGCCTGTTTGCCTGTGAGCCAATGCCACAGATGTTAGAAAATTTAGTCAAGATATTATGTGTGTGTAGTAAATCTGAGTAGGTTGATGTGTATGATATTGGATGTGATTTAGTGAGAGTGTGTATGATGTCTGGATAAGAGTAAGACTATAATGTGAGATGTCTAAATAAATATTAACCCAGCTAATTTGCATGGTTGAGTGTCTATGTGTGTAACATGAAGTGAGTATAGCTGCAATATTCAGGATGATAATTGTAATCCATACTGTATCACCATCATGAATATATATATATATATATATAACCTTTATTTAACTAGGCAAGTCAGTTAAGAACAATTCTTATTTACAATGACGCCTACACTGGCCAAACCCGGATGACGCTGGGACTCCCAATCACGGCAGGTTGTGGTACAGCCTGTTGTGGTACAGCCATCATACTTGCATCATAATTAAACCTAACATAATTTTCATTGAAAAACACATCCCAGTATTTTCATAGCAATTGACTTTTCACATGATTATGAAAGAGAACTTGCATTACTATAGACAAGAAAAGGGTTCACTACAGTACAAATGTATCCCATAAAATATGTTGTTATTCCCCAACGTCTCTGTTCTGAGATCTTCCCATTGCTTGTTGTAAACTTAGATAAACATGTAGACAAAGACATACAAAAGATAGACAAACAAAAACCATTAAATTATAGAAAAGCTCTAGACAATAGAGGAGAACGAGAGAGTGAGAGGAGAGATCAAGTGTGTGTGTGTGTGAATGCGTCCATATGTGTAAACCAGCGTGTAGAGTGTGTTTGTGCACATATCAACTTCGTAGTGTTCAGATATTTTTAGTCCCCATAATTTTTCCCGTAACCTGACATCCCCATAGCATTTAGTACCACGGTGGTGTTATAGAGCTGTCTCTGAAGAGCTGTCTGTCTATGAAGAGTTTGTCTACAATGAGAAATGCACACTTAAACCCTTTCCCTCTGTTGCCTCTGGACAGGATACAGCCTCTTGCGACGTTCGTTTATCTCCTGGAGAAATTGGTCATTCAGACCGAGTTTGATCCCTTTAAGCTCCCTTCCTCTGCTTTTGATCAGCTCCTTTTGTTAGTAGTGTTTAATTTTTGCGTTGATCGGTCGGGGACCCTTGGTCTTGTCGCTCCGAGCTCCACGTCTGTGCACTCGGTGGAAAGCCACCTTGTTTACAGTCTCTAGAGGAAGTCTAAAGGCAGATAGCATGAACTCTCTGATCGCTCCCCTTAGATAGTTTGTTAACCATTAAATGAGGAATAATTATACAATATTTAATACAAGGCCTGTTATTAATGATTTACATATAACACTTATTTCTAATATGGTTTATACATTTAAACATTTACTAATGCTAAATGAATACATGAACCAATTACATGTAATCATATTTTAAGTTTATTAATTAAAATCTTACGCAACAATTTGAAGGTCTGCTTAAATAGGTTATAAGCCATCTAAGCAAACCTTCAAATAAATTAAATATGACCCATTGGCAATGGCAAGTTAGTGAAATGAGGGTATTATCTAGGCCTGTAAATTAAGAGTACATGACCAGCAAAGGCGTGACAAACATCACTCTTGACAGCACCAGCCCTTTTATTTCAAGATGCCATGATTTGGACACATTTTTTAAAACAAATGGAAGAAGATATCGTAGTCATATTCAACCAGAATATATTAAAACCAAGCAGATAAAATGATTAGGTCATGTATTTAACTAACTTGATTTTAGATCTTCAGGACTGTAAATTACAAAATGTGGGCCAATAGCCCCCTCAAGTGGATGCTTACTGCACTGATCTGAACTTTAAAATAACACCAACCACCAATAACAAAAATTATGGCAAAAAACATTCTGTAAACACAGTTTGGTTAATATAAGGCTTGATTCAATCCGTAAACCCGAAGTCCACCACTATAGCGCGCTTAAAATGTAAAGGTAATTTCCAATTGAGCCGACATATGCAGCGTTTACCGTGAATGCAGTCTCGTGCGAATGCAGTAACAATGCCTTTAATACCCTGAACTTCAGCGATACGGATTGAACCAAGCCCATAGTCTGACCCCAAAAATATTTTTTTTCTATGAAAACGTTGCATTCAAGGCAGTTTTTGTAAGGAGAAAGGCAAGATTCTCCACATACCAGTTATAAATCCTCTTACTATCTAAGTATGGTGTGACAGTGTGGCACATACTGTGCTATCACTGGAAAAAGCACATCTATACATCATACAATCAGAAGCACTTGTGTTCTATTCTACCATTTCCCCGGTGATCTAGTGTCGTCCTTTACAAATCACGGTCAGGTGGAATCGATCACATCATCCATTCCTGTTTGTAAGTCACAGTAAATTTCCAGGTCTCCACAATCTGTGAGAGGAGTATCTCGTCAGGGAAGGAAGCCTCCACGTCAGGCGGGACTTGTAGTTCTTTGCGGTCCATGTATGCAGCCAATGTCTCTTTGACACTAGAATGAGAGAAAGTAGACAAAACAGGTTGTGATTTGGAAGCAGGTAACGCAGGGAGTCAGGAAGCAGGTAACGCAGGGAGTCAGGAAGCAGGTAACGCAGGGAGTCAGGAAGCAGGTAACGCAGGGAGTCAGGAAGTAGGTAACGCAGGGAGTCAGGAAGCAGGTAACGCAGGGAGTCAGGAAGCAGGTAACGCAGGAAGTCAGGAAGCAGGTAACGCAGGGAGTCAGGAAGCAGGTAACGCAGGGAGTCAGGAAGCAGGTAACGCAGGGAGTCAGGAAGCAGGTAACGCAGGGAGTCAGGAAGCAGGTAACGCAGGGAGTCAGGAAGCAGGTAACGCAGGGAGTCAGGAAGCAGGTAACGCAGGGAGTCAGGAAGTAGGTAACGCAGGGAGTCAGGAAGCAGGTAACGCAGGGAGTCAGGAAGCAGGTAACGCAGGAAGTCAGGAAGCAGGTAACGCAGGGAGTCAGGAAGCAGGTAACGCAGGGAGTCAGGAAGCAGGTAACGCAGGGAGTCAGGAAGCAGGTAACGCAGGGAGTCAGGAAGCAGGTAACGCAGGGAGTCAGGAAGCAGGTAACGCAGGGAGTCAGGAAGCAGGTAACGCAGGGAGTCAGGAAGCAGGTAACGCAGGGAGTCAGGAAGCAGGTAACGCAGGGAGTCAGGAAGCAGGTAACGCAGGGAGTCAGGAAGCAGGTAACGCAGGGAGTCAGGAAGCAGGTAACGCAGGGAGTCAGGAAGCAGGTAACGCAGGGAGTCAGGAAGCAGGTAACGCAGGGAGTCAGGAAGCAGGTAACGCAGGGAGTCAGGAAGCAGGTAACGCAGGGAGTCAGGAAGCAGGTAACGCAGGGAGTCAGGAAGCAGGTAACGCAGGGAGTCAGGAAGCAGGTAACGCAGGGAGTCAGGAAGCAGGTAACGCAGGGAGTCAGGAAGCAGGTAACGCAGGAGTCAGGAAGCAGGTAACGCAGGGAGTCAGGAAGCAGGTAACGCAGGGAGTCAGGAAGCAGGTAACGCAGGGAGTCAGGAAGCAGGTAACGCAGGGAGTCAGGAAGCAGGTAACGCAGGGAGTCAGGAAGCAGGTAACGCAGGAAGTCAGGAAGCAGGTAACGCAGGGAGTCAGGAAGCAGGTAACGCAGGGAGTCAGGAAGCAGGTAACGCAGGGAGTCAGGAAGCAGGTAACGCAGGGAGTCAGGAAGCAGGTAACGCAGGGAGTCAGGAAGCAGGTAACGCAGGGAGTCAGGAAGCAGGTAACGCAGGGAGTCAGGAAGCAGGTAACGCAGGGAGTCAGGAAGCAGGTAACGCAGGAGTCAGGAAGCAGGTAACGCAGGAAGTCAGGAAGCAGGTAACGCAGGGAGTCAGGAAGCAGGTAACGCAGGGAGTCAGGAAGCAGGTATGCAGGGAGTCAGGAAGCAGGTAACGCAGGGAGTCAGGAAGCAGGTAACGCAGGAAGTCAGGAAGCAGGTAACGCAGGGAGTCAGGAAGCAGGTAACGCAGGGAGTCAGGAAGCAGGTAACGCAGGGAGTCAGGAAGCAGGTAACGCAGGGAGTCAGGAAGCAGGTAACGCAGGGAGTCAGGAAGCAGGTAACGCAGGGAGTCAGGAAGCAGGTAACGCAGGAAGTCAGGAAGCAGGTAACGCAGGGAGTCAGGAAGCAGGTAACGCAGGGAGTCAGGAAGCAGGTAACGCAGGGAGTCAGGAAGCAGGTAACGCAGGAAGTCAGGAAGCAGGTAACGCAGGGAGTCAGGAAGCAGGTAACGCAGGGAGTCAGGAAGCAGGTAACGCAGGGAGTCAGGAAGCAGGTAACGCAGGGAGTCAGGAAGCAGGAAGTCAGGAAGCAGGTAACGCAGGGAGTCAGGAAGCAGGTAACGCAGGGAGTCAGGAAGCAGGTAACGCAGGGAGTCAGGAAGCAGGTAACGCAGGGAGTCAGGAAGCAGGTAACGCAGGGAGTCAGGAGGCAGGTAACGCAGGGAGTCAGGAAGCAGGTAACGCAGGGAGTCAGGAAGCAGGTAACGCAGGAAGTCAGGAAGCAGGTAACGGGGGGATTAAGGAAGCAGGTAACGCAGGGAGTCAGGAAGCAGGTAACGCAGGGAGTCAGGAAGCAGGTAACGCAGGGAGTCAGGAAGCAGGTAACGCAGGGAGTCAGGAAGCAGGTAACGCAGGGAGTCAGGAAGCAGGTAACGCAGGGAGTCAGGAAGCAGGTAACGCAGGGAGTCAGGAAGCAGGTAACGGGGGGATTAAGGAAGCAGGTAACGCAGGGAGTCAGGAAGCAGGTAACGCAGGGAGTCAGGAAGCAGGTAACGCAGGGAGTCAGGAAGCAGGTAACGCAGGGAGTCAGGAAGCAGGTAACGCAGGGAGTCAGGAAGCAGGTAACGCAGGGAGTCAGGAAGCAGGTAACGCAGGGAGTCAGGAAGCAGGTAACGCAGGGAGTCAGGAAGCAGGTAACGCAGGAAGTCAGGAAGCAGGTAACGCAGGGAGTCAGGAAGCAGGTAACGCAGGGAGTCAGGAAGCAGGTAACGCAGGGAGTCAGGAAGCAGGTAACGCAGGGAGTCAGGAAGCAGGTAACGCAGGGAGTCAGGAAGCAGGTAACGCAGGGAGTCAGGAAGCAGGTAACGCAGGGAGTCAGGAAGCAGGTAACGCAGGGAGTCAGGAAGCAGGTAACGCAGGGAGTCAGGAAGCAGGTAACGCAGGGAGTCAGGAGGCAGGTAACGCAGGGAGTCAGGAAGCAGGTAACGCAGGGAGTCAGGAAGCAGGTAACGCAGGAAGTCAGGAAGCAGGTAACGGGGGGATTCAGGAAGCAGGTAACGCAGGGAGTCAGGAAGCAGGTAACTCAGGGAGTCAGGAAGCAGGTAACGCAGGGAGTCAGGAAGCAGGTAACGCAGGGAGTCAGGAAGCAGGTAACGCAGGGAGTCAGGAAGCAGGTAACGCAGGGAGTCAGGAAGCAGGTAACGCAGGGAGTCAGGAAGCAGGTAACGCAGGGAGTCAGGAAGCAGGTAACGCAGGGAGTCAGGAAGCAGGTAACGCAGGGAGTCAGGAAGCAGGTAACGCAGGGAGTCAGGAAGCAGGTAACGCAGGGAGTCAGGAAGCAGGTAACGCAGGAAGTCAGGAAGCAGGTAACGCAGGGAGTCAGGAAGCAGGTAACGCAGGGAGTCAGGAAGCAGGTAACGCAGGGAGTCAGGAAGCAGGTAACGCAGGGAGTCAGGAAGCAGGTAACGCAGGGAGTCAGGAAGCAGGTAACGCAGGAAGTCAGGAAGCAGGTAACGCAGGGAGTCAGGAAGCAGGTAACGCAGGAAGTCAGGAAGCAGGTAACGCAGGGAGTCAGGAAGCAGGTAACGCAGGAAGTCAGGAAGCAGGTAACGCAGGGAGTCAGGAAGCAGGTAACGCAGGGAGTCAGGAAGCAGGTAACGCAGGGAGTCAGGAAGCAGGTAACGCAGGGAGTCAGGAAGCAGGTAACGCAGGGAGTCAGGAAGCAGGTAACGCAGGGAGTCAGGAAGCAGGTAACGCAGGGAGTCAGGAAGCAGGTAACGCAGGGAGTCAGGAAGCAGGTGCAGATGGGGATTTGAATAACACCGAACATGGAGCGTTACAAAAACAAGTGCAGCGTCTGAACCAATACTGCCTGAAGAGTGATGCTAGGGAGTGCTAGATAAAGGGGGTAGTGATGGAGTCCAGGTGTGCCGAATGAGTGTTCCCAGGACCGGTGGTGAGTAGACCGGCAACGTTGAGCGCCATAGAGGGCGAGCGGGAGTAGACGTGACAATGTTGTTCAGTCAAGGGGAGCAAATACCAGCAAAATATGTGAAGTCACATCTGCCTTTCTTCGACATTAGATCTGCAACTTTAGCCCTTACATTGTGAATGTGGCTTCACATCCAAGGCTAATGTATGTGTTTGGCAGCTACATGTCACATGCACTTAAAATGCAAATGTCCCCATTCATGAAAAATGAGAGTTACAATGATGGTTTGGAATTGGAAGACCTCGGGAGTAGCCCCTGTTCCCGCCCACACCTGTTGTCTGTCCTCACCTCCAGTGTGGTCCATAGGTATCCGAGGCACGAGGGCTCCCCAGGTTCAGCAGGAGGAACTCGTGCATCTCCAGCAGCCAGGTGTTGATGTTCCCCACGGTGATGAAACCTTGGAGCAGCTTCTTCTGCTCCTCCTCCAGGTGCTTCTGGTACTCAGCCGAGACCCCAGAGAATGGGTCCTTCAGGAGGGAAGATAGAGGAAGGAAAGTCAGAGCTATCCAGACCAACAGTGGTATCACACAGCATTACTGGGAATCAACTCCAACGATGGCTATGGATTCACCCTTCCTCATCTGTGCAAATCGTTACTTAAAATTGACCAAAGTAATATGTTAGGGTTGAAAAACACTGAAACATCTCTCAGCAATGATTGCAATGATGGAGCCGGCGAGTTCTTTTTAGGATGATTGTGTCACGTATTACTACAGTATGTGTGATAAGCTGTTGGTTACCCTCTTCAGACTCTTCAGCATGTTCTCTGATTTGAGGGAAGAGAGGAGCTGCCACAGAGCCACACAGTGCTTCAGACTGCATCTGCCCAGAGCCTAAAGAAATGGGGCAGCACAGAGACACACTTTAGACTACTACTATGTACTGAATACTGGCAACAATGACTGGTACACCGGATACAACGCAGATCTTTTGAATCTCAGTACAGTAGGACCTTAGAGATAAGAACACATTAGAAGGGAGGTTGTTCGGAACACCTGAACGTTCTTATTTCTTAACTTTGCCTGTTCAGTTGACCAGGCAGTCTAACTCTTAGGTTTGCCTGTTCAGTTGACCAGGCAGTCTAACTCTTAGGTTTGCCTGTTCAGTTGACCAGGCAGTCTAACTCTTAGGTTTGCCTGTTCAGTTGACCAGGCAGTCTAACTCTTAGGTTTGCCTGTTCAGTTGACCAGGCAGTCTAACTCTTAGGTTTGCCTGTTCAGTTGACCAGGCAGTCTAACTCTTAGGTTTGCCTGTTCAGTTGACCAGGCAGTCTAACTCTTAGGTTTGTATCTTAGAGGTTGTACTGTATTTCTTTCTAGCTGATCAATCTGACACACAATATCAAATAAACATGGTCACCTTTAAGAAGTGTGGTTCGGTCTGCTCGCTCATCCTGAGCGTGTCCTCCAGGTAACGCACCAAGGGCATGTCGGCATCTCCCCCAGTCATGGATAGGAAGCCCAGAGCCAGCTCCACAGCCTTCAGGGCATCACACACCTCGCTGTACGACCCCAGATCCCTGGACAGGGCTGTGAGGGTCAGGGACGGCAGACGCTCCTGGGAAAACAACAATGACATTGTACCGCTGAAATGTGATATGTATTCACATGACGTCACAATGGTGTGTCAACAAATACAAGTAATATTAATACTACTGTAAAACTTGCCTGAGACACTTTTCCTTTCACTGTTTTCAAAATGCTTTCGTAATCTCTTTCGTGTCTGGTGACCAGAGTCGGGATTCCCTGAAAGTCAACACATTGGATTCAGTAAGTGAAGCATTGCTTTTGTCTATCCATTTGCTTCAGATCTGTAAGCACCAGAGGGTAAACAAGAAGAAAGGGTCTGGGGACAAGAAGAAAGGGTCTGGGGACAAGAAGAAAGGGTCTGGGGACAAGAAGAAAGGGTCTGGGGCCTTAATTAGAAGCCAGGACTCACAGTTAGTGTGATGAGGGGTTTGCCCTGCAGGAAGCGGGTTAGGACCTGCTGCTGGATCTTGGGCAGGTCGTACGCAGACAGGGTCTCCTTGCCACGCTCCAGGCTGTACTGGCAGTTAGACAGCACCAGGGGCAGCAGGTCCTTCTCCACTTCATAGCGGATCACATGCAGATCTGTCAGCTCTGACAGACTCACCTTGTAGCTGTTGGAGCAGAAAGTACTTTGAGACCTTTTTATATCCCTGGATAAACTGGCTGATGGCTGTGCAGGAAACAAATCCAGTGTTAGTTCCAAATATCTTTCATTTCCATTCTACCTTAAAAAAAAATATTTTCATTATTGTGTTTAGAACCAAGGTTGGGGGTGGGTGGGGTTTGTTTGGGATGGGGGGGTGTGGCATGGGAGGGGTGATTGGTTCCTTGGCAGTGCTGTACCTGGTGTCTTCCCCAGTGTGGCGGTCCACAGTGTGAAGCAGCTCATTGTGCAGGGCCACCAGGTGACTGAGCAGAGCGGTGGAACACAGGCCTGGACCCTGGCGCCGTGGCAGGAGGTATTGGAGGTCACTGTCCTGGTCCAAATCCTCCTTCCAGAACTCTTCTGGGATCTTTATTTCACCTGCACATCCAGACACACAAAGAAAATGATTATGTCCAAAATTGTTCCCTATTGCCTACATAGTGCACTACTTCCAACCGGGGCCCTATGTAGAGAATATGGTGCCATTTCGGGCACAGACAATGTTCCAGTTGTACGGCCAACTTTGTCCTGCTTTACAGAGGACGGTAGTCAAAGAAGGGTAACTCACTGGTGGCTACTGACAATCTGAGCAAGTTCCATGTATTCAGGAAGATCTGGATTCGTTTCTCATAGCACACTCTCATCGGTGCTGTTAGAAGACAAAACCCCATAAATTATATCACTCAATTCTGCTTTTCATAAGTTAGTCTCAAATTGGCAATAATATGATGATAACTATGCTGCATAGTGCGAAGCATGGATCATTCTGATGGACAGTTGACGTTACCTGACTGTTTCTGGATGAACTCTCTAATGGAGTCATTCATCAAGTCTGATGACTTCTGGAACCTTTTCACCAGACTCTTCTGCAGGGCCAGGATATCTGGAAGAAACCTTACCAGCCGGAACTCTGCCTCCTGCGAAAACGCCAAAAAATGTATGGAAAATGCAGGAGATCATGTGAGTTAAACGTCACAGACTCACTCAGAAACTATTCAAAGATGCAAGATTTAGAAAATCTATTTACAATAGGAAGAAAGAACACAGGTTTCGTGACGGATTACCTTCTGTAGGAACCTCCATAGTAGAGGGAGCTTGTCCTTTCCGTCGTTCTGCTCTACGATGTGGGTGAGGCTGAGTAGGGACACCCTCTCTCTGCAGCTCCACACTCCTGAACAGTGGACCTGGGAGCGCCGAGGTAGTGAGGACAACGGACACTCATCCCCAAATGTCACCCTCATGATGAAGTTAGAGGAGACACGCGAGTCATTTCTGATTGTGGCATTCACCTCTCTCAGCCGCTGGTCAAGATGCTGTGATGTCAAACAGACACAGGTATGTACACACAGACACACACAAAGTGAAACTCTTTGTCACTTCAAAGGTGCAATCTTATCTTTGACTTGGAATATAGCGGGAATATATTTTTAATCAAATACATCTTTAATCAAACTATAGCTAACTTCAAATGTTATCCAAAGGTTTCACCTTCAACTGAGGAGTGATGATGTCAGTAGCAACGGTTGTCTCCCAGGTATTTCTGGCCTCTTTAGTTGAGAGTTGGGAATCATAGCCAGCCATCCCTAGAAACAAAGAGTCCATGAGGTAGCTACTGGTATCTGTGTTATAAGTACGCGGGTATGTGATTTAGATTTTGTTTCATTTCAAACAATTAACTTGCTTTGACTTTCATTGTTTCAAAATGTTTGGAGAGGAGTGGGAGGCACTCAACCAAAGTGAGACGAGATGCAACCAAAAAATCACATTGGTATTTGAAAGGAAAAGGTGCAACTCTCGCTCACAGTAAAAAATGTGATACTTTATTAGCATATTCAAGTTAAAATATGATTGTGAATATACGCTTAAAAACTTGATTGTGTTAAAATATGATTGTGAGTATACGCTTAAAAACTTGATTGAGTTAAAATCAGATAATAAAGTATACCTGTCAGAGGATGTATGAGAGCATTAATGAAAGGCCTTACATGGACTGGTCTGTGGTGACTCCAGGATGGATCTGATTATCAGGTGGATGGTGGTGACCGTGCCATCTGTTCCCTTCCCCAGGGCTTTGGTCACATGATCCATATCCTTTAGCAGGTGAAGAATCAGAAATCCACAGGGGTCAGCAGCTGGAGGCTGGATGATCTGCTGGATGGACTACAAAGGAGAGAGATATCTCATTATTGTGAAATACTGCAGTCCGCAGTTGTCATCTTTTATATATTTTGTCTTTTAGTATTTTCATCTTCTATATGTCATTTTTTACATCTCCTTTGTATTTTACTTCCATCAAAACCATATAATTAGGTGATAAACTTAATTATTTACACACTAATTGAGTAGATAATGGCAAATAAACTACTTGAACTTGACTGATAAACAACAACTCCATATTACTCTATATAACTCTATAACCACGATATTGTAGTTTGGTACACTGTACACAATGCTAGAAAGAGTGGGCTGCCATTGGCAGACAAGCAGGCGTACTTGTGGGTGCTCTGAGGCCCCTAGCAGCATGGCTAGATGGGTGAGCAGCCTGACGAGGGTGAAGGGGGCGAGGGACATGTTTTTGGTGTCCTGGGAGTCTGGGTTGTCCCTCCTCTGAGGATCTCCTAGGATGTGACCAGTCCTTGTCAGATCTCCCCTAAGATGACAAGTTCAGTCATTCAACATGGGATCTGTCAATCTGATGCTTTAGCAACAATATCAACAGGAAGCCCTTTTTGTAAGCACCACAGGGAACAAATTTACCGCTGCAGTCGCATAGCACTGAAACCTCTGACAGGAGCATGGTTCTTCCCTCCAACTACTGCCCCACACTCTAGACAGTGTGCCAGCTGGGTGGGGCGACCACACTGCAAAGAGGGGGTGAATTAGTCTGCTGTGGAGTTTTTTAACATTGTGAATGTTTGTCAATTGAATTTTACATGAAGAACTGTGCTTACCTCACCAACAGCACAAGGGTGTCCTTCAGGACAGGCTGTAGAGAACAAAGGTCAATCAAAATGTTAATGTTTAGTTTTGTAATGTTTTACTCAGTATACATCACAACTCATCATTTAATTATTCGGTAACACTTTACCAACAGGTATAATGCTTTTTATACTTGTCATGTATGAGTCATTATAATGTGTTATTATAATGCTTACAATATGTGTTCTATGCTGCAATTTTTCAATAGCTGTTATTTAGTAGGGATCAGTATGAGATACTTCTACATTAGGACACTACTGCAACCTGAAAGCTGAGGTGAATGTTCTTGGTCGTGGATGAAGTGAGCTCTTAAGAAAGTGTTTTGTAAATCTAAGTAATTTGTCATTATTCAGGCAAGCTTTACATATTGTAGCATATTGCAGTCAAATGACTAAATCGCCCTCTAGTGGCATCATGGGTGGAATGTTATGAATATGTTTCATAATTTCATAATTAATAAACACACCAAAAAAATACTGCTGAAAATCCAGTGTTTCTATGTCAAACGGTTTTGTTATATTTCAGTCTTCTGGGATGTATATAAAGTGTAATATTGGGATACAAACTCAAAATTGAATACATTTGAACTTTCTTTAAGCGCATAACCATGAGTGTGAGGTGTATACATTTGTTTCAAAGTAGATTTGTTTAAGACTACCAACACTAATTTAGCCCACTGCAGTAAAAGGTTAACAAAATCAATGCCACCGGTGAATTGAGAAAGCAGATTTTATAGTTAGGGTACGCCAACATTTCTGTGGGCACTGTACTTACTATACCAGGTGAGTGCTTCAAGGCCTCCAGTCTGTGTTAAAACCCTTTGGGCCATAGCCAGCATGTCTTCAGGCATCGTGGGTATGAAGGCTCTCTGTTGGAATAGACAGTCTGATATTCAACTTGGAATAAAATGTTTATGAGAACAATGGCTGTGTTTCGACTCTCCACCCTTCTGCCGAAAAAGCATTGGATTGGTGTACGTATTGGCTACAGTGAGTTTCCACCATTTTTTAATCCATGCAGGTGCACACTTCGGGAGAAGGGTGGACAATTGGGATGCAGGCAGTATGAGATGGAGGTGAGATGGATCATACCAGCATGTTGTTAGGAGTCAGGCCAAGCTGCTGAAGAGGTGTTAGCACCCCGTCTGTCCCAGTGAGCAGCACAGCGGCCAGGTGGACAGACAGCTCTATAAGGACGTGCTCTGCACCGGTACGGCCATTATGGACACTCAGTCCTCCCATCCTGTTGTGCACCAATGCCATGGCAAAGTCCCTCACCGGCTTGGGATCTAGGTACCTTGAACCCTGGATGAAGTACTCAAGTTCTTGGCATTTCTGAGGGAGGACAGCCATTATGGTTAAATATAGCCTCTGAGGAATCAGTTAGGCATATGAGATATTTCATCCTAACATTTTCTGGGACAATCAACCATATTTTCTAGGACAATCAAGATGGGTTGATTGAGATTTGGGGGGACTTTTTAGGAATCTACGAAAAGGTCACATTTAACTTAAATTAGCAACATGATATGAAAATCTAACGTTGAAATGTCACTCGTTTGCCCCGTTTCTATCATCAACAACAGAGTCCAATGTGTGCCCTACCCTAGGGCTGGGGTGGAGGCCTGTGTTGGCTGCTCGGTACAGACTGGTGACTTCTCTGAAAAGAGCCAGCAGGATATACAAGGTCCGCCTCTTTGGAGGTGCAGTACATCTCTATAAACAAGACAAAGACACAGAGCGGAGGATTATCCACTTATCAATGATGCATTACCTCAGATGATTAGAAATGCTTTCAAACCGGTTAAAAATAGTAATGCACGAGAGCCACTGTTAGAGAGCTGAGTGGAATTGCACTAATACCTCACACTTCTTCTCTATGTCCTCCACAGTGCCCTCTAATACTGCTTTGGCAACAGCCTCCCGTACAGCCAGGTATTGCTCTCCATAGACCAGATACTGGTCCATCTGCCCACCATCTTCATTCTGCACATAATCCCGCAGATGAACAACCATATACAGTATGTGTTAGAAAATATATATATATCGACTTCATGAATCCTTATAAAAAGTATGGAAAATAAGTATGAAATCAAAAAACAGGCAAGTATAATTAAAAGATAGAAGTGTGATGACTTGAATAATGACACAATGTGGTATACACATAATTTTTTTTTTTTTAATATTTGACAATATTGGAATTTTTCCCAATGCACATATATGTGGCCAGATTTCTCTGTTGGGAGCTTATTTCAAATGTTAGAGCTTCAAAATTGTATATCATACGCTGCAGTTGGAGAAAACATTGGAAAGTTATTTTGAAAGTTGATTAATGCGTGTTATCACACTTAGGAGACAAGTAGGAGAAAATGCCCTTTGAAAAATGTTGATGCAATTTTCACACTTGCTAGAGAGCTCTTCTTTGTTTACGCCCATTCAGCATTTTTCACACCCTCTTAAGCCTTAGCCCCATCCGTCTCTTTAAGAAATACATGTAAACGTATGGCCAACCATCAGCATGGTCAACTCCACCACTATCGCAGCCGTACGCGAGGTCCTACTGTGAAGTACAAACTAGCGTCAAACGTTCCCGATCCTGTAACCAGTCACATATATGGTTCTTCGTTGCAAGGGTTCATTTACAGAGAGATCATATGATATATATGTAGTCTTCCATTCCACTTTAATATGTACTTGACAAGTACTTCAATGAAAGGAAAATAAATACAGGCTTTTTCAACAGTTAAAAATGTGGTTTAACAAACATTCAAGAGAGCCATATGTTACTATGTACCTGTTGATGTATCTCTTCAGGGAAAAGCCACCTGTACTTGGCTTCCTTCAGCATCCTCTGGACACACTCTACACCCTGCTGTCTGCTGATGTTGCGGATCAGATAGACCCGGTACCAGTCGTTCACACTCCTCTCACACAGGTTCATAACAGCACAAAGAAACTCCTCAACCACATCCTGAGGACTTGCACATGTCCCTGAAAGACCAGACACTTCTTTCAGGACATGTCTTGGATCAGTCAGTCAAACTCAAGTCTTTTCTACATTCCCCATGACACACACTTGTGACGGCCTAACAGCCACAATGTTTGTTGTTGCTCTTGTTGCCTCTAAATTCCCTATATTTAAAAATCATTTTAAAGTACATTTTTTTGTGTGTGGACCTGTGTGTGAAAAATAAATCTGATTTTTAATTTTGGTAATCGCAATAGTTCCGAGCCCAGTGGTTTCAATAATCTTTATATTCTAAAAAAAAAAACACGAATTTATACCAACAAGCCCAATTTTTAACCAACATGGAGCAGAACTTTTGAATACATTTTCTCACCAGACAGCATGCTATGGAGAAGGTGTGCAGCCATTCCCAGGCACAGGCGGACCCTAGCAATCTGCTGCAGGTACTCTATTGTGACCGTCTCAGCCGAGTCAGTGACAGAGTCCAGGAAGTGATGCAAGAACTCAGTCTCTTCCTGAAGGCAGGTGCATTCTTGTGGCATTCTTTCCAACAATGAGTCCTGCGACAGAACGTTGTATAATAGTCATATAATCATACTGCAGTTGTGGTCTATGTTGTTATTCTGATTGGACAACAGTCTTGACTGCCTGCATGGACACCCAATCAGATCATACCTCAAGGCAGTTCATGTACAACGCATACAGTTCATTTCTATCTTCTGCATCAACAATGTTGCTCTCTTCTATCGATGTCAAATGCTGCTGCAGATATTCCTTGACTTCATCAAAGCTAAAAAACAAAACACAAATGAGTTAAATTCAGGAAAATGTGTTGAAACCATATCTATTCTGAAACCTTGAATTGCGTTACTGGTTACAACAACATTACAATGACATAAGCAGCTTTTCTGGTTCACTCACCTGTACTTGAGCAGGAGTTTGAGTATCACTGATCTCACCACAGGATTTTTGTCCAGAGACTCATCGAATGGTGAGAAATCTTTGGTGTGTATCTGACTTTGTGCTGGTACAAAGACAATAAAATTAGAGGCCAGCTACAAACACTTATTGAGTCGTAATCCAATCTGTCAATTGTGTGTGTGTGTGTGTATACTGTTCAAAAGTATGGGGTCACTTAGAAATGTCCTTGTTTTTAAAAGAAAAGCAAATTTTTTGTCCATTAAAAGAACATGAAATTGATAATAAATACAGTGTAGACATTAATGTTGTAAATGACTATTGTAGCTGGAAACGGCAGATTTTTTATGGAATATCTATATAGGCGTACAGAGGCAGATTATCAGCAACCAGCACTCCTGTGTTCCAATGGCACGTTGTGTTAGCTAATCCAAGTTATCATTTTAAAAGGCTAATTGATCATTAGAAAACCCTTTTGCAATTATGTTAGCACAGCTGAAAACTGTTGTGCTGCTTAAAGAAGCAATAAAACTGGCCTTCTTCAGACTAGTTTAGAATCTGGAGCATCAGCATTTGTGGGTTCGATTACATTCTCAAAATGGTCAGAAACAAATAACTTTCTTCTGAAACTTGTCAGTCTATTCTTGTTCTGAGAAATGAAGGCCATTCTCTCAACCAGCTTCATAAAGTAGTCACCTGGAATGCATTATAATTAACAGGTGTGCCTTGTTAAAGGTTAATTTGTTGAATTTCTTTCCTTCTTGCGTTTGAGCCAATCAGTTGTGTTGTGAGAAGGTAGGGGTGGTATACAGAAGATAGCCCTATTTGGTAAAAGACCAAGTCCATATTATGGAAATAACAACTCAAATTAGAAAAGAGAAACAACAGTTCATCATTACTTTAAGACATGAAGGTCAGTCAATCCGGAAAATTTTAAAAACTTTGAAAGTTTCTTCAAGTGCAGTCGCAAAAACCATAGAACCGTAGAGCGCAAAACACCAGTCTCAACGTCAACAGTGAAGAGGCGACTCCGGGATGCTGGCCTTCTAGGCAGAGTTCCTCTGTCCAGTGTCTGTGTTATTTTGCCCATCTTAATATCTTATTTTTATTGGCCAGTCTGAGACATGGCTTTTTCTTTGCAACTCTGCCTAGAAGGCCAGCATCCCGGAGTCGATGCATCCCGGAGTCGTATTACTGCACTGTCGGACTAGAAGCACAAGCATTTCGCTACACTCGCATTAACATCTGCTAACCATGTGTATGTGACCAATACAATTTGATTTGGTACTGTATATACGTGTGTGTGTGTGGGGGGGTACCTCTGATAAGTGGAATCGGGTCTGTCTCGACCATGAGGAAGGACAACAGCTGCAGGATGACACCCTTTGATGGGGGGATGTTGTCCTTGAAGCACACAGTAGTGACGAGGTTTATGAAAAACGCACTGCAACTCCGTCTGAACTGGCCATTTAGGGTGATGGAAGCTCTGCAAAACCATAGGAGACAGATTAGACACTCACTGAGGAAGTACTGTCCCGGTATCCATAGTCAAAACTGTAAAACACACCCACCGTACGTCTTCAGACACTTTCACCTCAAAGTCATCTGGGATTTCCTGTTTGCACATGGGGCAGTACATCTGGCACACGTTGACACATCCTCTGACACAGGTAAGACAGAAAATATGGTGACAGGGCAGGTCCACGGGGTCCTCTGGTTCCCCCATACACATAGGGCACTGGAGACCAAACCTAAGTGAAACAACATATGGTAATAACATCAAATTCTGTATATCCCTTACAGAAAAACCACATGATTTCTCATGTGGAAAATCTAATTTCAAATGTTTTTGGAACACTATAAATGTGTTCACAAGTAAAATTCATGTGTTCTTTCCGTAAGGGACAGCTTATCAGCGACAGCAAATAACATAGACAAATTATATGAATACCATTTAGAACAAAATGAAGAAACCAATTGGACCTTACTTGCAAATAAGATCACTTGCTCCTTTCTTGCATGACTTCAGTATTTTAATGACGGCTGCAAAGGGTTCCTCAGATTTGACGTCTGAATGTTTTGACAGAATCTGTCATACAAGATACAAATAACAGTCCAATAAATGAAGTAGCCCTTTACTGCAGTCAAATAACCTAGTGGCCTCATGGGTGGAATGTTGTTCATATTTTTCATAATTTCATAATGAATCAACTTTTTTTTTAAATAAACGTTGGAAATCCGGTGTTTCTATGTTAAACAGTTTTATTATATTTCAGTCTTCTGTGATGTATATAAAGAGTCATATTGGGATGCAAACTCAAAATTGAATACATCTGAACTTTCTTTAAGCCCATAACCATGAGTGTGAGGTGTATACATTTCAACTCTATATCTGACATGGTACAGGTGTATTTGTTTTGTAAGCCCATAACCAGTAGATTTGTTTAAGTCTACCAATAAACATTATGTGTCAGCCTGATTTAGCCCACAAGTTAAATAAGCACAATGTTTAGTGACTGTCCAAAAATTATATTTGGATAGAACTGTTTACAAAGCTCAATATCACATATGGCAAATTAAGTCTGAAGGGTGCGAAACCTGAAATATGGGATGAAAATAAACCATACATAAGCAAAAAAACTTAAAGAGTACAAATGCGAAAATGGTGATATAGAATATCGTTCAGTAGCATGTTAAGTTAGTCAAAACAAAATATACAAGATAAACTTACTTTGCCTAAGGTACGAGTGTGATCAAGGACCAGAGGCTTGAGCTCCCTCTCCTCAAACTCAAAGCCTAGCAGCATGTGTTCCACAAACAGAGAGAGGATGCAGATGTGGTTCCAATTATTACTGGAAACAGAAACACGGACAAATCGTTATTCATTCTGGGGGAATTAGACATACAGTATCTGGGAGAAGTACAATTACATTGTAATAAGAGTTTATCATACAGAACACCGAAAATATTATTCTTAAAAGTCTACATCAAAAAGAAAGGTCAAAGACGCAACCTATCGGCCAAACTCACAAATGAATACAGCTATTCAGATACAGTGCCTTCAGAAATGATTCATACCCCTTAACTTATTCCACATTTTGTTCTGTTACAGCCTGAATTCAAAATGGATTAAATATTGTTTTCTTCTCATCTACACACAATACCCCATAATAACTAAATATACATATATATTTTTTAAAATCTTGACAAAAAATATCTAATTTACATAAGTATTCACACCCCTGAGATCATACATGTTAGAATCACCTTTGGCAGCAATTACAGCTGTGAGTCTTTCTGGGTAAGTCTCTTTGCACACCTAGATTGTACAATATTTACACTTTTTTTTTTTTTTAAGTCTTCAAGCTCTGTCAAGTTGGTTGGTTGTTGATCATTGTTAGACCGCCATTTTCAAGTCTTGCCGTAGATTTTCAGCTGATTTAAGTCCAAACTGTAACTTGGCCACTCAGGAACATTCACTGTCTTCTTAGTAAGCAACCCCAGTGTAGATTTGGCCTTGTGTTTTAGGTTATTGTCCTGCTGAAAGGTGAATTCATCTCCCAGTGTCTGGTGGAAAGCAGACTGAACCAGGTTTCCCTCTAGGTTTTTGCCTGTGCTTATCTCTATTCCATTTCTTTTTACCCTAAAAAACTTTACTTTTACTTTACAGGATGCATGTTTGGAATATTTGTATTTTGTACAGGCTTCCTTATTTTCACTCTGTCTATTGTGATAGAAAAATTATGTATTTACATGATTTAATTGATATTAATGGTAAACAATTCATATTTAACTAATTGTAAGACATTTCTGTCCTACAAATGCTGTGTTTTTATGGTCTCCACTCTAGTTCCCTGCAGCTAATCTGGGCGCATGGTCACTAGAGATGGCTTGAGCTGACAAATTAGTTAACGACTGCATTGCATAGACAAGAATGTGTTTTACTAGGGATAGCTTAGGAGTAGAACAATCCCGCATTGTCTCAAAATCATCCTTGCAACTGGGAAACTAAGCCAGGGTGGGGTTAAGACAACAACCCCCTGCAGATAACGACCGGATGAACCCAGAGTTGCTTATGATGCCCCTTGATCTGCATGGGAGGGGTGGAACCAGCCATGACTAAGAATTCTTAGTGTCAGCTATATAAAAATCTCTGCATTTCTGTAAAGGTTAGGCTGCTCGGCCCAACAGTCAAGAGTGTTGGTTTGACTAGTTTCATTATTGCAATAATTAATCGATATTAAATAAAGATGATTGTTTGAAGAAATGACAAAGTCTCTCTCAGTATGAATTTCCACGACACATTTAGGTTAGTATTGTGGAGTAACTACAATGTTGTTGATCCATCATCAGTTTTCTCCTATCAAAGCCATTAAACTCTGTAACTGTTTTAAAGTCACCATTGGCCTCATGGTGAAATCCCTGAGCGGTTTCCTTTTACTCTGGCAACTGAGTTAGGAAGGACGCTTGTATCTTTGTAGTGACTGGTTGTATTGATACACCATCCAAAGTGTTATTAATAACTTCACAATTCTCAAAGGGATATTTAATTTCTGCTTTTTTTTACCCATCTACCAATAGGTTCCCTTCTTTGTGAGGCACTGGAAAACCTCCCTGGTCTTTGTGTTTGAATCTGTGTTTGACATTCACTGCTCGATTGAGGGGCCTTACAGATAATTGCATGTGTGGGGTACTGAGATGAGGTAGTCATTCAAAAATCATGTTAAATACTATTATTGCACACAGAGTGAGTCCATGCAATTTGTTATGTGACTAATAATTACTCCTGAACTTATGTAGGCTTGCCATAATGAAGGAGTTGAATAGTTATTGGCTCAAGACATTTCAGCTATTCATTTCAAATTAATTTCTAAAAACATAATTCCACTTTGACATTATGGGGCATTGTGTATAGACCAGTGACACAAAATCTCAATTGAATACATTTTTAATTCAGGCTGTAACACAACAAAATGTCAAGAGGTGGGAATACTTTCTGAAGGCACTGTAACTGCTACTGCTTGTTTTTTGAATATCATGCGTTCTTGCATCAAAAATGTTTTTCTTCAGAATTGTAAAATAAAATAAAAAGTCTACTTTCAAAAAGTCTAATGTTTGGCTCTCTCTAGTCTTTCAAATGGCCATTTCTCTCACCGGATGTAGTTAAACATTTCCTGGCTCCTCTCTCCATACTGCCTCAGGCTTCCCTGGGAGCAGACCAGCTCTATAGACCCCTGCAGTCTTTTCACCTGCTTCAGCCAGTCTTGGCACTGGGTATTAGAGTCCAACGCAGGAGGCTCCAGCTGCTCAACACAGGCAACTGCTGCGTACACGTCCAGAACCTGTTGGTAGAGTGAGGCAGAGAAATGGTTACTAAAGCAATAACACAAGAGCAGGTCTGGCAGGACGTGATGCGGTCGGTCACTAGGAACAAGCCACAGGCGGACTGATCACAAAGTGATAAAGTGCTCAATAACAACACGCCTGGAACACACTTTCTTTTAAATTTATTTTTAATTTTATCCCCTTTTCTCCCCAATTTTCGTGGTATCCAATCGCTAGTAATTACTATCTTGTCTCATCGCTACAACTCCCGTACGGGCTCGGGAGAGACGAAGGTCGAAAGCCATGCGTCCTCCGAAGCACAACCCAACCAAGCCGCACTGCTTCTTAACACAGCGCGCCTCCAACCCGGAAGCCAGCCGCACCAATGTGTCGGAGGAAACACCGTGCACCTGGCCCCCTCGGTTAGCGCGCACTGCGCCCTGCCCGCCACAGGAGTCGCTGGAGCGCGATGAGACAAGGATATCCCTACCGGCCAAACCCTCCCTAACCCGGACAACGCTAGGCCAATTGTGCGTAGCCCCACGGACCTCCCGGTCGCGGCCGGCTGCGACAGAGCCTGGGCGCGAACCCAGAGACTGGTGGCGCAGCTAGCGCTGCGATGCAGTGCCCTAGACCACTGCGCAACCCGGGAGGCCTGGAACACACTTTTGACCGATCAGATTGCTTGGCCGGAACGAACCATTTCATAATATGACATTTCTAATAGCATGTAGGAAGCCTCCTTTCAATACACTAGTAAAAGTTCAACTACTATCATGCACTCATAAACACAAACATTTTGCCCCTAAACACTGATTTCACATAACTAAATGTAGCAGTGTGTGGAAAATCTCTGAACCTACCATCACTGGGCTATCCTTCACTTGTGGGTTCCTCTGCAAGTGAAGGGCCACCTGTGGCTGCAGGGACATCATCCTGGACAGGTTCTGAAGGCGGGTGCGGTACATGTGGTAGGCCGAGTGGATCAGGGGTATGGATGGAATCTCTTCACTTGGAGCTTTTCGTCGCCTCCGGAGCTCATTCACACAGCTGTTCAGGGCGTCACACAGAAGCTGGGAAGAGTGTTACATATTCATAAGGATCACCTAATTGATGTGTAGGCATATTATATCAAATCTGACTATAAATATGAATTACCCATTCCTAAATGGAGGCTAATACTGTGTTTAGATGGTAGGAGGTAGACAGCAAACCGGATGTCATTGTTTTCTATGAGAGCACAATAGTAAATGCCGTTGACACTGGCAGTGGACGCCGTCAGCCGCCACGGTAGAGGGGAATCTTTTGCCATCTGCCGTAGCATTGCCTTCTACCGGATGTTGATTTGCACTGTTTGTTTACTGAAATCATATTAATGCATAGCGTCGTGCTGGCTTGCTTTTGCTGTCACCCTCTTATTTCCATTCTTGTCCTGCTATGCTGACTAGTATTGCGTTTTTTTTGCATCCCTCGTCTAAATGCAGCATTAGCGCTTTGCTTGGTTTACTATTTGTATGAACATGTTGAAGAACTGTGCAGTAACATACCTTTAACTCCCCCGCTGAAGCCACTGTCATCGTCATGGCAATGAAATCCTGCAGGTACCTTTGAAAAAATTCCCTCTGCATTTTTTCATCCATTGTAGCCATATACTGACCAAGGGGGATTTTCGGAAAGAATTCCTCAAACTGCCTAGGACTGTGTCCTTCAGAGAAAAATGTTGTGAAGTTTATGCAAGTTCTGCAACTAAAAATACTGTAAGTGATTAGATATCGGAGTTAAGAAACACACAAACATAGTGAAAACCTTTCTAATGTTTCAGATCATTGTTTAAGCAATAAGGCACGAGGGGGCGTGTGGTATATGGCCAATTGACCACGGCTAAGGGATGTTCTTATGCACGACGCAACGCGGAGTGCTAGGACACAGCCCTTAGCCGTGGTATTTTTGGGAAAATATCACAAACACCTGAGGTGCCTTATTGCTATTATAAACTGGTTACCAAAGTAATTAGAGCAGTAAAAATACATGTTTTGTCATACCCATGGTATACAGTCTGATATTATATAACCTTAATTTAACTAGGCAAGTCAGTTAAGAACAAATTCCTATTTACAATGACGGCCTACCCCAGCCAAACCTGGACCAATTGTGCGTCGCTCTATGGGACACCCAATCACAGCCTGGATTCGAACCAGGGACTGTAGTGACACCTCTTGCACTGAGATACAGTATCTTAGACCTCTGCGCCACTTGGGAGTCCTTATATACCACGGTTTTCAGACAATCAGCATTCAGGACTTGAACCACCCAGTTGACATTAACACACATACTACAGCAAATGAAGAACTTTAAGACACACTTATCATTTGAGTCTCCCTTGGTAAGTTTTGATAACTGCATTTAAGAACAATCTAAATGTATCTTTCAGAAAAAAAAGAAGGCATTGGATTATTTACTTTCGTACTGCTGAGTTTGCATCATTAGTTCATCCAGGATATCTCTGATCCTCCAGCTGAAGGGCATACTGGAGCGCATGGTCCTGTCAGCTGTGATATGGCTCTGTACCAGAATGGTCTTAGACTCAGAACTGCAGGAATTACACAAATAGAGTGTGTTGGACCTCGTGGTAACACAGATATACTCTTGCTACATCGCACATGAGCAAAACCACCTACTTGGAATCCACTTTGACAAAAGGAATATCAAGCATCTCGTTGCTGCCGAATATCTCCAGCCACAGTTTCTTGACTTCTTCCCCACAGTTGACGTCTAGGAGGAGGTCCAGATTACAGTCCCTGTCGATAACTGAGACCAACTGCGCCAAAACGGGTGTGACCACTGCTTGGATTTTCTTCCACAGAGTTTGTCTGGGGAACACATACAGCATATGGACGGACTATACTCCTAAACGATGAGATTAAATTACCATTTGAACATGAATGAAATGATGGACTTTATGTGCAGCTGAGTTAACAGTGCAGTATCATTGATTAACATACGTGAAAGTTCCCCCCTCTTGAAGAGCATTGATGTTGGATGCCTCTGTTAACACCCAGTACTTGGGGGAGGGGATGTTTCTCTCGTGGTTCTCCAGAAGAGAGTGAAGGCGGCTCCTCAGGGTTTTCAGGAACACAGCTTTTGGCCACAATACAGAGATCAAGTATATCAATACATGTAAAAGTCAATTCACTTTAGCTATATTATTGGCTTGCCGTTACGATCTGAGATAAGTCTGTCTCGGGCCAAAAATGTCTAAACAAAATTCAACACATCGATCTAGAACCCCTCATGTACCCCTTTGTAATAAAAGTTCTAGGTCTGGTCTTTAACCATTGAAACAGTGCTTGGGTCTTGGAGCTACAGTAAAACACTGGAATACTGTGTGTTAGTTCCTAACCTTTCAGGTCCTCACTATCTTCCATAAGTGTTAGCAGGATCTCCACCCTCCTGGTAATGAGAGCTCCACTGTCCTCCTGGTCTCTGAGCATGCTTACTGCACTCTGCACACAGCTTCGCACTAGATCTGTGACTTCAAACACAGCCTATAACAACAACAACATGCTCAGATGAATAACACACACCCATACCTATAAACTTTATACACACTTATGCAACATTTAGTACATCCAACATCAAACACCACAGTTATACTTACAGAGTGCTCTTGTGCAGGTGGTTCGAAGTCTGTGTCTGTATCGGTTTGCATTGCTTAATCAAAAAAGAAAGTTATATGAAAACTGTTACTTTCAAACAATTATTTTCAGTTATTTCTAATTGAAAATCATTGTTATTAACTATGGCATTAGTGCTAATGAGTATAATAGAAATGTAAGTTAATTTACCATAACAGGGCTCTTTCATGTCCTCAAACAGCTGGCTGATGGGTAGGTTTCTCAAGGACTGGACATCTGATACAAACTCTTTGGATCTTCTAAGGTCATCAATGTGAACTGATTTCCAGGGTCCTTTGCAAAAACAAAGTGTATGGAACTTGCTCTTTAACGTTGAAAACATTTCAGAATGAATAACATTTTCTCTGTGGAGTGCTAGGTCATATTATCATATCAGCATGTTATACAACATTTAAATCTCACCTCCATGAAATCCAACATAGGAGGTTCCACCTTCAATTCGAGGCAGTTTGGTAACGAAGTACACAAACACCCTTCCATTGCCACCATTAGCTGTTGGTTTGTTGATTTCATTTATGGACGAATACCTGAAGAGATAAAAACCAAAAAAAGTTGTAATAAAAAAAGGACACAAAAAACTACACTATATATATATATCTTGCAAATCTTTCCGACTAGTTAATATCCAATAGTTGTGATGACAAATCCAAAAAGAAAAGACTCACTTGGCAGATGCAAGAATGTTCATGCTCTGGGAAGCCTCATCATAGTCAGTTTGGATGATGAGGACTTTGTCGGCAGAGGTAGAGTCAAGAAATTGTCTGAGGGAACAAAGTTATTTTCTAATATCTTTCTCAAGAATGATCTACACAGTAACACAAATACAAATGTAAAAAAACAAGCTGAAGCAGACCTGATTTCTTTGAGGAAGGAGTGCTCTGTGTCAAACTGTTGCAGTGAGAGCAGCTTGATGTCGCAAAGCTCTGTGATATTCTGGAGCTGTTTTATATCTCCTGCTGTCAATTGCCGGGAAAACGTTGTGACCTTCACAAAGAGCCAAAAGATTTGTGAGAAAAATACAAGATGCATTCAATGCAATCCATATTCTTCAAAATATAAAATAGTCAAGTGAATTACCTCTGTAAAGTGGGCATGGCACCATTCCTCCAGCCGTGTGTGAGATACAATGAAGTCAGCCAGGGATCTGTGCTTCTGCTCCTCAAAATATATTTGTGTCAGTTTCTCTTTCTCAACATCAGACAATTTGGTCCCATCCAGACGAATGACAGAATCTGGAGTGGCACAGTTCAGCATGATGAACTTGGCTTCATCCAGGACTCTTCTTTGAGGGTCAGAAATGTCAGATTCATCTTTCATCTTCTCTGTAACTTGAAGGACTACAGAGGAGCATGTGTCTGAGTGGTAGCCAATGAAGACATCCGTTGGAAGATATCTGTTTGTCTTGGATTGCTGTTTTTTCAAAGAGACAAACACTTTGACCCATTCCTGAAGTTGTTTGACAATCTCCTTCCCTTCATTCTTGAGGACAGTGTTGATGTCCAGGTAGTGCTTCTCCAGTCTGTTTATCAAGGGAATCGGGAACTGTGTGTAGACCACCTCCTTCTCTTCAATGACAATAAGCCTGAAGTTTTTGTGAACTCTGCACTTCACACGATGGGTTCCCAATCCAAGATCGACATACTTCTGACCCCCAAGTGAAACATAGTATTGGTTGAGAGCGTCGTAGAGACTTTCGTACAGATTCTGAAGGTTCAGAAGCACAACAGTCTGGCCAGTTTCCATGCAGATCTTCACTCTGTTGATATTTCTGCAGATCTGAGTGTACTCTTGATCCTTTGGGAAGCTGGAACCAAAGATGATCTCTGGATGTCTCTGGTCTGAGAAGAATGTCTGCTGTAGAATCTGGAGGGCGGCATAGTTTTTGGTGAGGACAAGAAGGTATCGGCACTCCTCGTCTTGGCAAATTGGAATTATGTTTTGTTTCACCAGATCAATAGTGCTGATCCCATCCAAATCAGGTTGAATGAATTGGCCCGGCAGCTCTTTGGTGAATATACGCACTGCGTCCACATCATCCCTTCCACTGAAGTTCCTCAGGACTGCTTCAATGATTTGGTTCACACCAGGGCTCTGCTTAGAGATCTTGGTGATGGCAAACATCATCTTGACCAGACTGTAGTAATCACGTAAGCCGAAAAACCCTTTGCCTTTCTTGCAAGTCTTCATATATGCTTTGGCAAAGGGTTTGAAGAGGTGCTTAACCTTCTCCAGAATCATCTTGTCAGATGAGCATATGCCTTTCGCACTTTCGAATAGCTCATTCTGGTCTGGGTCACCACGGGACACAAAGAGGCCTCTGTTCATCTTAGCAGGGTCCAAGGCCCAATTGGAGATACCAATGAATCCAACCCTCTTATGGGGCAGTGGCTCGTCATCAATGCAGCCTTCCTCCAGTAAGGGGTGCAGTGTTTTCAGAGGCATTTTGGGGGAGTCTTCTGCTAATCCGATCTCATCTAGCACAACAACAGAGATGTACTCCTCCAAATTCTTGCTCTCTTGGAAACGGGCACATTGCTTGAATGTGTTGATGATTCCCTCTGGCGTGGAGTGAGGGCTGCACTGAAAGGACACCAGATGAATTTGTTTCAGTCTTTTGTACAGCTCAGAATGTGCAGCTTGGCCCTGCATGGCATCTGCAACCAGAGTTTTGGACAGAGATTTGGAGCTCCCAGGCTTGCCAACCAGAAACAGGGGGATTCGTAGCTCAATGCAGATCACCATCATGAAGACATTCTCTTTCAAAGCCTTGTTTCTTGCTATTGTCTCTCCCATTGGGACCCCACTTAGGAGAAGATCCTGCATGAGTGAGATTTCCTGCTTCATTTTTGAGGGGAGGACATGGGGAAAGAATTTGCAGATTTCTTTCTGGTACTCACCTTTTGTCTCTAAACAGGCTTGATAACACACACCAACAGCCATCAACAGCGACCAATCAACTGGATCATTAGCAGGTGGGGGTACCTGGTCACGCATGTTCCTCTCCTCCCGGGGTTGTTTCTGGAAGAATGCCCTTAACTCTTCAGAAAACATTGAGTGGTTCTTGTAGAACCACACAAACACTTGCATGCAGCGCTCCACATCCCTGAGACTGACAAAGCTGCATTCGTCTTTCCTCTGTCGCATAAATCTCTGCGATGACGACAGTACATCAGTGATCATCTTGATGGATACTCGTTTGATTGAATTTCTTTCCACAACTCTCTGCACAATCTGCTGGATGTACATATTCTCTGTGTGGTCATTGAGTTGTCCAAAGTCCCACACCAGAGGAATCATGCTTGGGGGCAGCACTTGGACCCTATACACCAGCTGCCGAAGAGGGATTGATCCAAGTCTTTCTTCAGTCTCTTCAGCTCGGACCCTGTAACCCAAACCAGCTTTTTCCAGCCTCTTGATCATCTCATCTGTGTGTTTCCTGTAAGGGTTGCATGCAGCAATGATCTGCAGTCCAGTTTGGGAGCCAAGTTGTTGTCCTTGCACAGTGTTGTCACACAGGATCTCCTTAATGCTGCTTATAGCTTCCGTGGTA
This sequence comes from Salvelinus namaycush, assembly GCF_016432855.1. Taxonomy (NCBI): domain Eukaryota; kingdom Metazoa; phylum Chordata; class Actinopteri; order Salmoniformes; family Salmonidae; genus Salvelinus; species Salvelinus namaycush. The sequence goes on along the minus strand of NC_052326.1, from coordinate 48,406,144 downwards.
TTAGCTTCATCAAGGAAAAGAACAGAATCAAAACCATGTTTCTCCTTATTGGCAACCGCAACAGCCTCTGCCTCGTGCACTTTGGTGTAGATCATGTCAGATGTAGTTCCTCCGTGAACTTTGACCAGTTTCATGTTCTCGGTGGGCGCTCCACTCCTTCTCAAGTCACACAGGAACTTGATGAGTCGTGTCTTCCCACAGCCAGTCTCCCCCATTATGATGACTGGAATGCCACATCTGAACCTCATGTGAATTGCCATCATCTTCAGTATGTTGTCAGTGGTGAGTTCATATGTTTCATCAGGGTCTGTTGGCCACTTGATCCCCAGCACACGACATAGACGCACAATCTTATCTGCCCGAGAAAGTTGGTCAAAGTCAATGTTAAATGGAACTCTTTGACGTCTGAGGGCATTGTACAGATCTTTGGTCATAATGTTTCTCTTGATCACCACATTTGTTGATGGATTAATGGCATCAACCCCATTCTTCTTGTTCTCCCGTAGGTGAAATCCAATGAAGGTCATGGATGCATGGTCATCATTGAAGAAGATATATGGATGTGGTTCTGATTCCCATCTCTTTCGGATGAGGAACGGGGCTAGATCCCTTTCGTTGAGTCCATTGAGGTCCATCTGCTGCCTCCCATGGCTCTGGTCAGTGATGCAGAGAGATGGAGTGGCAAAGTCCTTGGCCATCAAGATCATGAAGTCAACCACAAAGTTTCTGAATCCCCTAAGAGTGTCTCCAACAAACTGAAAGTTACAGAAGGCCGATGTCTCACAGTCTAGCAACTGAAGATTGAGGAACCAGGCAAAGTTCCTCAGCTCTGCCCAGGACGGATCACTTATGCCACAGTAGATGAAGAGCATTTGAAGGCACTCTGCATGAGTTCCTTCAACTCTTTGGTAGGTGAAGCTGTCAAGATTCTCACCCCTGTAGAACCGTGTTAAATACTGATATGGTCTTTGAAAGGCCTCACTCCTAAAACACTGGTCATCCATGAGTGGATCTTCACTTTTCAGCTCTGGATCATCTCCTTTTCTCATTTCCAACCCCATAACCTCTTTTGGGGGACGGCAGAAGACCTTTGGAAAGACCTCAAAGAGAGGAACGTGTCCCATCGGATCCTAGACAGACAAATACATGCCATATTAAGTATTTTGACAAACCCTACCTACACAACACAAATGGGACGTCTAACACAAAAAGTATATAATAACTAGTTTTACGATATACTACAATTGCTGTGTGAAAACCATGTTAATGCTAGCCGTAGGTGACCGTATCTAAGTAAACAAAGCCAAATATTGGGTTGTAGACTCCACCCCATAGACTACATTCAAGATAAAGAAAATATTATGTGATTTCGTAATTTGGGTAATGTATCCCCTTCAATATCGAGTTATAATTGAATGTTAACACACTAGCCACTGGTGGTTTGGGAGGGACATTTAACTGTATACATCCAACCGTTTCACATGACATGACAAAATACAAATAGATTGTCACTTACAGCTCTTGAGGCAGATCTGGGCAGTTCATGTGTGGATTGTAGTGTCTCGATGACATACAAGTCCTTGCTGCTGCATTTCCACATTAGCCCATCTGAATCGGCCAGGTAACGCAGGAAGAAGAGTTTGAACAGAAATTCATGCAGTCCTTTCTGTACCTGAATAACATAAATAGCAAGCATATAAAGCACCTGAAACAGATAAATATAAACATTTTCAATATCTTAACAATACCAAGTATCCTTACTGAGGATGTGACATCAAAATGAAAGACTTTGTGTTCCTTCTTCTCTGGTGTGTCAAACAAGGACCGAAGAATGATATGCTCATCAACCTTGGGCTCAATTAAGCGAATGCATTTGTGGAATGTGGTTCCTATTCTCATGGTTCCCTCCAGTTTATCATACAACCTTTGTATGTACAGCGATTTTCCTGCAGATAAATAAAACATTTGATTCAGCTCTACAAAGACTTAGGTCAAATGTACGGGCATTGAAGAATTTCTGTTTGAAAACTCATAGTATTATTGTGAGTATGAATGCATAAGTGTTCATGAAATTCAACACGTAAAAATACTGAATATCAAATAATTTTCGTATTCTTTTTTACCACGATTACATTGGAATACCAATATCAGACACCATAGGATCATGTAAAGTGACAAAACTCAATAAACTCACCAACTCCAGCCCTCTTGGAAGACACAATCCCAACAAAGTGTCTACCTTTGAACACAGATGCAGCACTGGCCTGGTGTGAGGGGACAGTGTAGTGCCGGGACAGGTATTTCTGTATCCGTCCAGGAGACTCCTGAGGCACAATGTCCCGTTTGAAGTGACTGAAGGCAGAGGGGATGTACGTGTGCTCTCTTTCTGTGCTGCAGATGATCACCAGCCTATAGTTGCTCCTGGAACATGAACTCAGTTTCTGAAAGAACTTCTCCACTGCATAGCTCACCTCATAGCTCAACTGGTCTGCGAAGAGCAAGGTATAGATCTTCTCACCCATGTAGCCCGGTGTGAGACATCGTCTGAAGAAAAGCTCCACTTGCTCATATGACGTGACAGGGGTACACAGGAGGACTTCATCGTAGGTAGGCAGCTGCTCATCATCACTGGTCATATATAAGCAGACGCTTGCGGTCAAGATTTTATCTTGTGGGCAGATTATGAGATTAGGTTGACCAGTGAAGAAGCCTTTTGGGAGCTTTCTACTGACTGTATTCTCACTTGATTCTAAAAGCTCCTCTTCCTCGTCTTGTTCCTGGCTCTGTTTGTTGGCCAACACCTCTAGCAGACTGCCTAGGCTTCTGATGTCTAAAGAGTACTGGATAATGTTCCTCATGTCTTTCATGTAAGCATCCCAGACCAGATCCAGTTTTCGTAAACCAACAGCCTGGTCTACAACGCTCTGTAGAACATCAATGGCACATTTTCTCTCACCTGCAAAAAAGGAATCTAAGTTTTCCATGTCACTTTGAAGGTCAATAAAAGTCTGACAACTGGTGTCTTCCTCTTGCCCAGCTGTATTGATGGCGTGGTTCTGAAAAGTCATCCATGACTCCCACACTTCCGACACAGAGCAGTCAGGTTTGATGAAAGACAGCATCATCAAGACGTTTTCCTCCAATTTCTTGTTCAGATTATTTTCGGTCAAAACATTACAAAGGTAGACTATCTGCTCTGCTGTGTAATAGTTGAGGTAATAGTGCTGAGATCTCTGTTTGTCCATGAATCTATTCCAGTCATCCAAACACATCTCTATCTTCCTGCACAGGTCTGTAAGCTGTTTGACTGCATTGCCCTCCACCATGATCTTTCTTAGGATGTTGCCAAGGTTGAAGTCCATTATGACACCAGTGTCACTTTCCATATTGCAGTAAATCTTGGCCTCCCAAACCCTAAAAAGTGGGTTCCCAGCAGCATAAAGATCTACAAATGCTACAGCTAGCCTCTGGACACTGTCAAAAACCTGAGAAGATAAGATGGCAATTAGGTGTCTAAAAATTCAGTTCAGTTTCTGCACATGAAACGTAAGGTTACTTGCATAACCCCGGTTCTCTGATATTATGAGTGAGATATCTCACATGTGGGGTTTCGCTAGGAACACCTACTCTCCGAAGAACCTAGCAAAAGCATCTGACAGGTAGAGGTAGAGTGCGAATCAGGTGAGCCCCTCACCTTCGTTAAAAGGACCACTCTCCAGCCCTCTGATTATTCTCAAGCATGTGTTGCTCCCTTGCGATCTTGCAAGCATGGGAATGCGGTGCGATATATCACTCATAATATCAGAGAACCAGGGTTATGCGAGTAACCTTAAGTTCTCTTTCAATTATTTGTTTCTATATTTCACATCTGGGGATATAGCCAACTCCCATATCGCAAAGACATGCTCTCCGTAGGCCCAACATCAGCAACCCTCAGAGGCCCGAAATCGAGGGAGTACGCACCAAGAAGGTGAGGAAGGGCATCTGTGTATTTGGGTCACATTCCTAATGTGTGATTCGAAATTGAGTTCAGAATCTAAAATAACACGTAGGTTTTTTACCTGGTGTTTTATATTTATAGCCCGTGAGTGTGCAATGTAAAATTGGATGTGCTTTACCGGACCCAAAATCAAACCATGTGGAACGTCACATGTGATAGGTATTTTCTCTGAGTTATATTCACCAAGGGTGACAAAAAACGCTTGACCGGTTAAATAGGTCCTAAACCAATTTAGAACTGGCTGGACCGGAGAGGCCACCCAACTTCTCCTGTCTGTCCAGAAGGACATCATGGTCAACAGTGTCAAATGCAGCACTTAAATCCAACAGACAGAGATCTGTTTGGCATCTGTGTTGGCTCTAAGATCATTTACCACATTAACTAAGGCTGTCTCTGTGCTGTGGTGGGCCCGAAAACCAGATTGGAATTTTTCAAAAACCATTTAGCTGTTTGAAAACCAATTTCTCCAGAATTTTGCTTAAGAATGGAAGGTTGGAAATTGGCCAAACATTTCCAAGAGCAGAAGAATCTAGATAACTTTTCTTCAGAAGGGCAGTTTTTAGTACAGTGAGGAAATTGACTGTGAACAGGGAGTGATTAACAATAGCTTGCACTTCTTCAGATATGTAACTAAAAACAGTTTGAAGAAGGTGGTGGGGATAGGATTGAGACGGCAGGTACTTAAGTTGTGAGTAGGTACATGTCTGTGTCAACCAGGGAAAATAAATCCATAGTGCCTTTGCGTGATAGGCTAGGGCACATATCATCAAACTTCTCATCAGGTCTTGCTTGACTGATACCCAGCCTAATGTTTGTTATCTTATCTCTGAAATATCCGGGGGTAGTATTATCGGGAAGAGCACTCTCAACTCATTCTGAAGTTAGAAACATTTGCCCGTCTGGCCTTTCTAATTGCCTTGTTATCCTTTCACGAGTATCAATCCCGGATCCGGGATCACCCCCCACCCCCCCACACTGATTAGCATCGCTAGCATAGCGTCACAATTAAATAGTAGCATCTAAATATCATTAAATCACAAGTCCAAGACACCAGATGAAAGATACAGATCTTGTGAATAACCCCATCATTTCTGTTTTTTAAAATGTTTTACAGGGAAGACACAATATGTAAATCTATTAGCTAACCACGTTAGCAAAATACACCATTTTTCCTTTGTCCACCATTTTCTCTCTCCACCAGTAGCTATCACCAATTCGGCTAAACTAAGATATTGATAGCCACTAACCAAGAAAAAACCTCCTCAGATGACAGTCTGATAACATATTTATGGTATAGGATAGGTTTTGTTAGAAAAATGTGCATATTTCAGGTAGAAATCACAGTTTACAATTGCACCCACAGTCACAACTGGACTAGAATTACTAGAGAGAGCAACGTGTATGACCAATTTACTCATCATAAAACATTTCATAAAAATAGACAAAGCATAGCAATGGAAAGACACAGATCTTGTGATTTCAGACAATATTTCAGATTTTCTAAGCGTTTTACAGCGAAAACACAATAAATCGATAAGTTAGCATACCACATGTGCAAACAATACCAGAGCATCAATTCAAGCCAAAGAGAGCGATAACGTAATCATCGCCAAAAGATATTAATTTTTTCACTAACCTTCTCAGAATTCTTCCGTTGACACTCCTGTAACATCATATTACAACATACATATATTGTTTGTTCGAAAATGTGCATATTTAGCCATAAAAAACCGTGGTTATACAATGAAGATGGTAGCAAAACCAGCATGGAAAAGTCGGTCGCCATCTTTCAGAGTGATCTAGTTTAATCAATAGCTAATCATATACTTGACTAAAAAATACAGGGTTGACAGGAATCGAAAGACAAATTAGTTCTTAATGCAATCGCTGATTTATATTTCTAAAATTATCCTTACTGTGCAATACAGGGTTCGCCAAGCGAAGGGATAGAAAACAAAATGGCGAAATATGCGTTTAAAATATTTCGACAGAACAACGATTTATCATATTAAATATTACTTACTATGAGGTGATTTTCCATCAGATTCTTGGGCAATGTATTCTTTCTTGGGTCTAATCTTCTTTTGGTCGAAAGATGTCCTTTGTCCGTCAAAATGCCCGCTAACGTTCGACCGGGACCCCGAAACGTGCCCGGTGCTTCACATAGAAATGCATCAAAATCGCACTAAACGGATATAAATTGCTATAAAACGGTTTAAATTAACTACCTTATGATGTTTCTAACTCCTATATCGAATTAAATTACAGACGGATACATTTCACGTTGATAACCGAGCCTTTGAAAATGGCATCCGGAGGTCCCTTCCTGCGTAAGGGCGAGCGTCGAAAGGGGGGCTACTCTCACTCCTTGGTCTTTTATAACCTCTGAGAGCTACGTAGAAGGCCCATTCCACTTCTCATTGGTTACTGACATCCAGGGGAAGGCGGGTGCAGTTCGTGTCGTTCCATAGGATACACAGAGACCTTAAAAACTGATCTGAAACCAGAGCTTCGCTCTCAGACCTTTCACTGTCTGTCATGGATTTCGCTGTAGAAAGAGTTCTGGGTCACCCACAGACATAATTCCAACGTTGTATGAAACTAGAAAGTGTTTTCTATCCAATAGAATTAATAATATGCATATTGTACGAGCAAGAATTGAGTACTAGGCAGTTTAATTTGGAGACGACAAAATGCTAATTCGGAACAGCACCCCCTGTAGTCGCAAGAAGTTATATATGCAAAATTGCTCTCTCAGAATATCATAATGGACCTGCAACTTTGACTTTCTCCACTTCCGCTCTGCCTTTCTGCAATTTCTCTATAATGTATGTGTTTCCTCACTCATCCAAGGGGCTCTCCATTTGGATGTGGCCTTTTTCAATTTAACTGGAGCTACTGTATGGCATCAATGGTTGCCCTTCATTTGCTATTAAAGTTATCAACTAAATCATCACAAGAGAAAGGCAGAATAAGTGTTGGAGTACTGTTCATACACTCAATAAAGTCTGTAGCAACTTCTGAGATAGATAGTGTTTTTTAACAATGCGTTCAGTATTACTCTGTGCTATGGGCAACAAGGTAGTAAAAAATACACAGTGGTGATCAGATAAAGCAACATCAACAATAGAGGATATGTCAACACAAAGCCCCTTGGTAATAACCAGGGCCAGAGTATGGCCGCGGTTATGGGTGGGCCCAGTAGAAAGCCCCTTGGTAATAACCAGGGCCAGAGTATGGCCGCGGTTATGGGTGGGCCCAGTAGAAAGCCCCTTGGTAATAACCAGGGCCAGAGTATGGCCGCGGTTATGGGTGGGCCCAGTAGAAAGCCCCTTGGTAATAACCAGGGCCAGAGTATGGCCGCGGTTATGGGTGGGCCCAGTAGAAAGCCCCTTGGTAATAACCAGGGCCAGAGTATGGCCGCGGTTATGGGTGGGCCCAGTAGAAAGCCCCTTGGTAATAACCAGGTCCAGAGTATGGCCGCGGTTATGGGTGGGCCCAGTAGAAAGCCCCTTGGTAATAACCAGGTCCAGAGTATGGCCGCGGTTATGGGTGGGCCCAGTAGAAAGCCCCTTGGTAATAACCAGGTCCAGAGTATGGCCGCGGTTATGGGTGGGCCCAGTAGAAAGCCCCTTGGTAATAACCAGGTCCAGAGTATGGCCGCGGTTATGGGTGGGCCCAGTAGAAAGCCCCTTGGTAATAACCAGGTCCAGAGTATGGCCGCGGTTATGGGTGGGCCCAGTAGAAAGCCCCTTGGTAATAACCAGGTCCAGAGTATGGCCGCGGTTATGGGTGGGCCCAGTAGAAAGCCCCTTGGTAATAACCAGGTCCAGAGTATGGCCGCGGTTATGGGTGGGCCCAGTAGAAAGCCCCTTGGTAATAACCAGGTCCAGAGTATGGCCGCGGTTATGGGTGGGCCCAGTAGAAAGCCCCTTGGTAATAACCAGGTCCAGAGTATGGCCGCGGTTATGGGTGGGCCCAGTAACATGTTGGATAAGTCCATAGAGCTCAAAAGATTCAGAAATTCAATGGCCTTGGAGTCAAGTTTGTTTGTCAACATGAATATTAAAATCACCCAATCACAGTGATTGTATCATAGTTCTCAAGGAAAATAGACAATAGTTCTGGGAAATCAGTATAGGAAGTGGGGCAGTGCTTTAGTGGCCTATACAGGGTTACAGCCAGCACTGGTGGCTGACATTTAAACAGTATAGCATGATGCTCAAAAGACCTAAAGTCACCAAATGAAGTGTCCTTACAGCTGAGCGCGTTAGTAAAAATAGAGGCTGTCCCCCCACCCTTTTCTGATAGAGTTTGAAAAGCTGTAGTCCGGGGGGAGGGGGGCTTCAATAAGAGCGGCACTACAGCCTGTAGACAGCCATGTTTCTGTGAGAAACATGCAATCAACTTTGCGCTCAGTAATGAGGTCATTCACGAGAAAGGTTTTACTAGTGATTGCTCTAACATTTAAAAGTGACATATTCAATGAGTGTGAGCCACTCTGCCCCTGGGGCATCTGCCTCGAGGTAACCAATGGAATAACAACCAAATGATTAACGTTACAACCACGTTTTCTGACAGTTTCCAATCTATCAGCATGGTAGGAGATGACAGGTTGTACTGTCACTAGAAGGCAGAGTTAAAGGAACATAAATTAGGTTACTCACAATAACCATAGTGCAATTTCTATAGGAGTTGATATGCTTTTCATGTTCTCTGTTGCTTATTCTGACAGGGAGAACTGGAGCACTACTAGACCCTGTCCGTCAGTCTCTAAAACAGTTAGCAATGTTGCTGGAAATAATCCTGGAACCCTGCGGTTAGGGTGAATCCTGGAACCCTGCGGTTAGGGTGAATCCTGTCTCTTTTAAAAAGTGCTGGTTGCTCCCAAAGGAAATCAAAGTTGTCACAAAAAGAGACATTCCTGTCGTTGCAAAGTTTCTTCAGGTGCTTATTCAGGGCAAAGAGTCGGCTGAAACGTTCCGGACCCCTTCGGTAGCATGGGGGGGCAGAGATAATTATTATTTTCCCTGTGCTAGCAAGGGTCTTAGTTTTTAGTCCTCCCCTGAAGGTCGTTAAAACCTATGTGAGTGACAATGGTGTCAATATTGGAGTAGTAGGTCAGAGCCGTGGGCAGGATAGACTTGATGTCATGGCCACGGGCTCATTGGTGACAGTGGACCTTGGTCGGTCTACAGACCGTAGGTAGGCCAAAATCTCTCAACATCGAGCAGCCCACAATGATGTTGGTAGTGATGGAATCCAACAGCCTGTTGGCTCGTAGGCGAGGGGGGCTACCGAGATTGAAGCACATTTAAGCCTGCACTTCAGACCTGCCCTCGTCAGCAGTTTGCAGTGCTCACAGGACTCAGGGGCATCGAACCCTTCTTGTTCCTTACCCAGGCAATTGATGCATAGAGGGAGGAATTGTTTTCTTGCAATCATGGAACCCCAAGCACAAGAGCGTGGGTCTTCTTTGAGTGCTAGGCTCGTACTTGAATGGGATAGCAGTAGAAGCCTGTTGTAAGAACAATCTGTAGACAGCGTAGGCTAGAAAATAGTAGCAAATAGTAGCTTGTGTAAGCGGTGTAATAAGCTAGCTAGTTAGAAGCCTTGAGGCTTACAGCAGGCAATAATAAGCACAGTAGAACGCTATAGCCATGAAGCTAGTGGGGCGTTAGCTAGCAAGCAGCTAGCTCGTGTTGAAGGTGTGCCGTGGATAGCTTAGTGCTGGCGGAAGGAAACCGGGGACCAAATAGTGTGCTCACGCGACCGAAGGAGCCGTGAGACTGAGTTAACACAATGGGTGAACGTAGGTTAAACTAGATGAGAGAAGGGAGCTAGCAATGCTACCGTGTTGCAGGTAGGGTATGCTAGTGAGGTTAGCTTGCTAGTGAGGTTAGGCTAGCTAAGTTAGCCTCGCAACATGGGCTAACCGAATCTCAATAGCTAGCCATGAAGCTATCTACCAACATAGACTGAGAAGTAGAAAAGGAATTTCTAAACAAAACACCTTTCAGGTCAGTAGTCAACCTCTCGACAGGGTCTAAAGACCTTTGCTCGATATTATTCACAGTTCACTTGTGAACAGCTCAGCAGCAAAACAGGGATCCAGTCAATCTGAGGAGAGCTAGAGAGTAATTATCTTCGTGAGGAAGAGTAACCAGAGGGCAGGAGGGCTTTTAAGGAAGGTGAGGGACTCACCTCATTCGCCACTACCTGTCTGTCTCCATCAGATGCTTTTGATTATTTCGAGAGTAGGTGTTTCGAGGTGTTAATGTGAGATATTGAAGTGAATAATTGAAAGAGAACCATATTTATTGTAATAGCTCAATGCATGTCGTAAGGAGCCTGTGGTAGCATGATAATCTAATTAATAAACATTTTCAGTAAATTATCATTTCAGGTTTGTGATGGTTCACTTGGTGTCCAATCCCCTTACCTCAGTAAAGTGATCCACCTCACTCTGGCCTTGCTCCCCCTTTCCAGACATCAGCATGAGCTTGTTTTGCAGATCTCTCAGGTCTTCTAAGGAGTAGTTGCGCATCTGACCTTCTTCCTGCTGGTCTGGAACCTGTAGCTTCAGGGCAGTGTCTAAACTCAGCTAAAGGAGAAAACAATGGACAAGTTCCAACATGTCAATCTACCGCTGCAGGTATTCAGGAGAGTACTTACAGATATTTGTCAATGGCAAATATGAGTACAAATATAGACATTGACTCCATAATGACGATATTTAAACAAAAAAAACGTAAAATAATCATTCAATTGTCTCTAAAAACATGTTTAAATGATTGAACAGACCTTCTTCTGGTTCTGTGCACCAATAACATAGATGCCTCTTGTGTTGATGGACGTGGCCAGAGAAAGAGAAGAGAGTTCCACAGACCCATGGCTGTCCTTCACAGTTTTCAACCAGTCCAAATGGCGTGCAGTATCCCGCTGCAATCAGGGAGGAAACAATCATAGAATGTGGTTTAAACTTGAGTTCAAGTTCCAAACCTAATGGCGTGGTAAGATTGTGAAGGCTTATATAATTTAGATGTGTATGTATTCAGGCCAGTAAATGCTGCTCTGCAAATCAAACACTTCTGAAAATCCACTCCGCATTTAATCCAATAGCAGCCTTAGTCTTTCTGGTTCGACAAGCTTTTCCCCAAATATTAAATATAAATATACTAAATATGTCATAATTGTCAGAACATCTTACCAGCTTATTTGGTATGTTGCTGTCACTTCCAAGCGCCTTCCATAGTTTTGTCAAAGCCTTCTTGAAGGCATTAAAGTCAGCATTTTGTGGTAACCCATACAGCATCGAGGAGTAACCAAGAACAGCATCATGGAAACAGGCTACACGGTCCACATCCAAGTCGTTCTCTCCAGCAGAGATGGAGGCCAGGTCGACAAACACTTTCAGCTCATTGATATCTGCAATGGCAAAACATGAAACATTTATCCCTTTTTCCATGTAAAAACGGTTTGAATTAGTAATGGCAAACAACCTAGGTGGCTACTACTGGTGCTGCTCTTTCTGTCTTGATATGACCTTACCTTCAAGAGCTTCTTTGACCCATTTGACAAAGTTCCCCCAAAGGCCAAGCTCCTGAAGACACAGTCTGCGAGGTTCTGTGATGTCCTCAAGAACCTTTTTAGTCTCCATCAAATTGTCATCAATGTGATTCAGACTCTTCTCCTTAAAGTCTGCATTACTCTGGAAACATTGTAATATATATATATAAATATACAGTAGTAGCCTAATGCTGGGAAAGGTGCATTGATTGAACACATGTGGACTGTTTGAGAATTTTCCTTACTCACCACATCCAGCAAACTCTGTAGCACTTTGAAGTCCCCTTGAGGACAGATTGTCTTTCTGACATCCATAATGACCTTGGCTGAATCCAATGCTTGATGAAGGTCATGGTACTGTTGGATCTGCTCGATTCGCCTCCTGATCCATCTTCGATCATCAGACAAGTTAATTCTGCACATGATCTCCAGATCACTTTTCATCTCATCGTACTTGTCTTTGTAGACTTCAAAGATGCTATCCACATCCTCCAATGATAAATTGCCAGATTTCAAACTCTCATAGATCCTCTCGTAATTATCATAGCAACCCTGGAATATTTTGCTGTAGATCACATCAAGAGTGTACACTTCTATCTCGTCAGTGTCAATATGGTTGTGGGAAAGTTCTTTGGCTTGATTCTCCAAGCACATAGCAAAAATGAAGCTTTCCCTGACAGCATTTAGTTTAAATGCCATCTGCCTGGTGGCATTACAGACGTTAAAGTATGTGACCTCCCCAGTTACGTCAGAGGTGTGCCCGTCAAGTCTGTGAACTTCCATGAATTCATCCAGCGTCATCTGATCTATGTTCTTTTGGTTTTTGAGCTCCAGCTCTTTCACATCGACTGTGGATTAATATGACATCAATGAGAACCATGACCAAGGCTGTTACATCTTGCAGTCATACATCATCAAATATTTGATAAACAGTACCAATAACATAAGCTTTAATGTATACCCTTATCAAATATAATTTAACTCACCTTTCACATGCTCCTGGAGTCGGAGACAAATTATAATTAGGCCCTCAACCATCTTCTTGTAACTGTTCACTTCCTCCATTTCCTCTTCTCTAAATCTCAGTAATCTGTTCATAGTGGTGTCGTCCTTACAACGACCATCTTCACACAGGCCATCTGTAAAAAAATATATAATAAAAAACAAACAATGAAGACGATACTTTGAGCTCAATGTGGTTCTATTGACGAGTAACCAGGAGAACCTCCACAGATCAAGACTTTTTGAGTAACAACCACTTAACCTCAGATCTAAATAAAAGTCCCCTTTTGGCATTGCTAGCAAGCACGCATACTTAGCAATAAACTGTGCATTCGGAAAGTATTCAGACCCCTTGACTTGCCCACATTTTGTTATGTTACAGCCTTATTCTAAAATGGATTAAATCGTTTTTTCCCCCTCATCAATCTACACACAATACCCCATATTGACAAACCAAAAACAGGTTTGTAGACATTTTTGCTAATTTATCAAACAAAAACTGAAATATCACATTTACAAAAGTATTCAGACCCTTTACTCAGTACTTTGTTGAAGCACCTTAGGCAGCGATTACAACCTTGAGTCTTCTTGGGTATGACTCTACAAGCTCAAGTCCGGGCTCTGGCTGGGCCACTCAAGGACATTCAGAGACCTGTCCCAAAGCCACTCCTGCATTATCTTGGATGTGTGCTTAGGGTCGTTTTCCTATTGGAAGGTGAACCTTCACCCAAGTCTGAGGTCCTGAGTGCTCTGGAGCAGGTTTTTATCAAGGATCTCTCTGTACTTTGCTCCGTTCATTTTTCCCACGATCCTGAGTAGTCTCCCAGTCCCTGCCACTGAAAAACATCCTCGCAGCATGATGCTGCCACCACCATGCTTCACCGTAGGGATGGTGCCAGGTTTCCTCCAGACATGACGCTTGGCATTCAGGCCAAAATAGTTCAATCTTGGTTTCATTAGACCAGAGAATCTTGTTTCTCATGGTCAGAGAGTCCTTTAGGTGCCTTTCGGCAAACTCCAAGCGGGCTGTCATGTGCCTTTTACTGACGGGTGGCTTCCGTCTGGCCACTCTGCAGATATGGTCGTCCTTCTGGAAGTTTCTCCCATCTCCACAGACGAACTCTGGAGCTCTGTCAGAGTGACCATTGGGTTCTTGATCACCTCCCTGACCAAGGCCCTTCTCCCCGATTGCTCAGTTTGGCCAGGCAGCCAGCTCTAGGAAGTCTTGGTGGTTCCAAACTTCTTCCATTTAAGAATACAATCCTGTCTCGGAGCTCTACGGACAATTCCTTCGACCTCGTGGCTTGGTTTTTGCTCTGACATGCACTGTCAACTGTGGGGTCTTATATAGACAGGCGTGTGCCTTTCCAAATCATGTCCAATCAATTGAATTTACCACAGGTTGACTCCAATCAAGTTGTAGAAACATCTCAAGGATGATCAATGGAAACAGGATGCTCAATTTTGAGTCTCATAGCCAAGGGTCTGAATACTTATGTAAATAAGGTATTTCTGTTTTTATTTTTAATACATTTGCAAAATTTCTGTTTTTGCCTTGTCATTATGGTTTATTGATGAGGTGAAACAAAAATGTAATCCATTTTAGAATAGGGCTGTAACGTAACAAAATGTGGAAAAAGTAAAGGGGTCTGAATAGTTTCCGGATGCACTGTTTATGCATGAGTTGCCGGAAAGTCATTTGGGGGACTTACTTTGATGTAAGGTGAAGTGATGAAGACCTGAAACCAAACCAAGACCAAAAACTTTTTCAGTTTTATAATACTATGAATATTTTGCCTGTAATTTGGACCTTAAACAGAACCAACCTCCCAACAACACAGTAGATTAACTCTTTATTGGATGTCATTAAACTATCGATCTGGAGAGGTTTTCCTGTCTACTACAGTAGGATTAAAGCAATATTTATACTTAAATTTCTTAATTTGGTATATTCTTCTGACAATCACCTATCTTCAAAAGCTCAATGAATGTTGTTCTCCTTGAGAGGACTTTACTGAGAGTCTTCATCTGGATGTTGCCGTTGATGACTTTATCTGAGACAGAACTGAACGCAGATCTCGCCACAACCATCCGCTCTTTAGCATCGTCTGACAAATGGTCAATCATTTTCAGATTTTTACCTGTAATACAAAACATAGTTAGTATGTTTAAGTGGACATTTGGAAAATGCACTCAAATGTAAATACACTGACCAAAAGTATGTGGACACCTGCTCGTCGAACATCTCATTCCAAAATCATGGGCATTAATATGGAGTTGGTCCCCCCTTTGCTGCTATAACAACTTACACTCTTCTGGGAAGGCTTTCCACTAGATGTTGGAACATTGCTGTGGGGACTTGCTTCCATTCAGCCACAAGAGCATTAGTGAGGTCAGGCACTGATGTTGGGCAATTAGGCCTGGGTCACAGTCGGCATTCCAATTCACCCCAAAGGTGTTCGATGGGGTTGAGATCAGAGCTCTGTGCAGGCCAGTCAAGTTCTTCCACACAGATCTCGACAAAACATTTCTGTATGGACCTCGTTTTGTGCACGGAGGCATTGTCATGCTGAAACAGGAAAGGGCCTCCCCCAAACTGTTGTCACAAAGTTGGAAGCACAGAATCATCTAGAATGCCATTGTATGCTGTAGTGTTAAGATCTTCCTTCAATGGAACTAAGGGGCCGAGCCCGAACCATGAAAAACAACCCCAAATCATTACTCATCCTCTACCAAACTTTACCGTTGGCACTATACGTTGGGGCAGGTAGCATTCTCCTGGCATCCGCCAAACCCAGATTCGTCCGTCGGACTGCCAGATGGTGAAGCGAGATTCATCACTCCAGAGAACGTGTTTCCACTTCTGGAAGCGCGTTCTTCCAATGGCGGCACTCTTAGGCTTGCATCTGCTCGGCCATGAAAACCCATTTCATGAAGCTCCCGATGAACAGTTCTTGTGCTGACGTTGCTTCCAGAGGCAGTTTGGGACTCAGTAGTGAGTGTTGCAACCAAGGACAGACGATTTTTACGCGCTACAGCACTCAGCGGTCCCATTCTATGAGCTTGTGTGGCCTACCACTTTGCGGCTGAGCCGTTGTTGCTCCTAGACATTTCCACTTCACAATAACATCACTTACAGTTGACCAGGGCAGCTCCAGCAGGGCAGAAATTTGATGAACTGACTTGTTTGAAAGGTGGCATCCTATGATGGTGCCACGGTGAAAGTCACTGAGCTCTTCAGTAAGGCCATTCTACTGCCAATATTTGTCTATGGAGATTGCATGGCTGTGTACTCAATTTTATACACCTGTCAGTAACGGGTGTGGCTGAAATAGCCGAATCCACTAATTTGAAGGGGTGTCCAAATACTTTTGTATATACTGTATAGTGTAGCTCTCAAGGAACATTTGGAAGTGACAGTTTTACATTTAATAGCCATTGTATATCAATTTTTCCATATACAACTATGTTGAACATTCCCACCCAATGTTAGCCTTGATTGTATGTGGAAATTGTTGTGGAAATGGTTAGAGCAGTGGAATTTCTTGAGAAAATTCACCTTGGACTTGAAAGACACTTTTGGCCATGGACCAGTTGAGAAGATGTTCCACTACACAGTCCTCCCCTTCCAGGTATTCTCCATTGCCAGTCTTGGGCCAGGACTTCATCACAATAGTAGATATTAGCCTCTCAAACTTGCTAAAGTCAAGTTTTTTCAACCGTTCAAAGAGAGCCTCCTGAGAGATCCCCTGATCATGTCAAATGAAAATTGGAGATTTAAAAAAGCATTTGTTTGATCATTACTTCCCGACAAACTCAATGCACAGCTTAACGATTAAGTAGCCTAGCGATTAAGAGCGTTGGGCCAATAACCAAAAGGTCACTGGTTCAAATCCCTGAACTGACTAGGTGGAAAAAAACATGACCTTGAGCAAGGCACTTAACCCTAATTGCTCATGTAAATCGCTCTGGATAAGAGTCTGCTAAATGACGTAAATGTACACCAAATCAAATTTATTTTATATAGCCCTTCGTACATCAGCTAATATCTCGAAGTGCTGTACAGAAACCCAGCCTAAAGCCCCAAACAGCAAGCAATGCAGGTGTAGAAGCACATCTCCAGACTGAAAGTGAAACTTAATTTCTACTAGAGCTTTTCTCTACACCCACAATAACATCTGCTAAACATGTGTATGTGACCAATAACATCTGCTAAACATGTGTATGTGACCAATAACATCTGCTAAACATGTGTATGTGACCAATAACATCTGCTAAACATGTGTATGTGACCAATAACATCTGCTAAACATGTGTATGTGACCAATAACATCTGCTAAACATGTGTATGTGACCAATAACATCTGCTAAACATGTGTATGTGACCAATAACATCTGCTAAATATGTGTACGTGACCAATAACATCTGCTAAACATGTGTATGTGACCAATAACATCTGCTAAACATGTGTATGTGACCAATAACATCTGCTAAACATGTGTATGTGACCAATAACATCTGCTAAACATGTGTATGTGACCAATAACATCTGCTAAACATGTGTATGTGACCAATAACATCTGCTAAACATGTGTACGTGACCAATAACATCTGCTAAACATGTGTACGTGACCAATAACATCTGCTAAACATGTGTATGTGACCAATAACATCTGCTAAACATGTGTATGTGACCAATAACATCTGCTAAACATGTGTATGTGACCAATAACATCTGCTAAACATGTGTACGTGACCAATAACATCTGCTAAACATGTGTATGTGACCAATAACATCTGCTAAACATGTGTATGTGACCAATAACATCTGCTAAACACGTGTATGTGACCAATAACATCTGCTAAACACGTGTATGTGACCAATAACATCTGCTAAACACGTGTATGTGACCAATAACATCTGCTAAACATGTGTATTTGATAGTTTTCTAAATAATTATGTTATTCATCTTGCCTGACACATGACCGTGACTGCTTCCAAAGCGCATTTCTCCAATGAGTTCTCCAAGAATGGCAGCGTCCCGCTCACTTCCTCTATCTTATTGATATATATTTCAATTTGATGCATGGACTTTTCCTGATGGCCATACAAAATATGAATGAATTATGTACATACATATCTTTTTAATTGATGAACTTGTAGATGTACCCCATATCTCACCTGTTTGAGTTTTCCTTCAAAATCATTCAAGAATGTATTTCTCCAGTATTGGGTGAATTCTTCTGAACCAATTTGAAGTGAGATCAGCTTGTTCCAGACCTACAGGAAAAGGTTTTCACTATTCAGTTTTCCTTTTATCAAACACTAGAATTCCAATTCCAACGACAACTGTTCTGCAATAATAATAATACAAATATAATATTTATTTGTATCAATTATTTAATTTGGTAAAACAAAACATCTTACCTTAGTCTCATACATGTATGCAAAATCAATGTTATTGAGATCTTTAACCAATTTGTTCTTGAATGTGATTCGCAGCCATTCCTTTATGATGGTCATGGTCTCCTTTAACTTCTCTTTGCGCGTGTTTTCCAAAAGGTTATTTGTCACTTCCTTTGTCTACAAGAATAGTCATTCATAACAAAAATATTCAGACTCATCAAATATTTATCTCTTGGACAAATCACTCATTATATTACAATTCAGTTCAGCCTGGCTTAACATTAAATCGGCCTTGTAATGCTAAGCCAGACTGTATTGAAAATAAATTCAGACCATTTTTGCTTTAAGAACCACCATGTTGATTCTTTCCTTCTAAAAAATCTATATAATTCAAGTTATGTACAGTATAGGGTTTTAGAGACATACAACTTCTACTCGAAAAATGGCTTTGACAGATTCAAATAGGTACATTAAAATATGAAATGCTTATTATCATTTCAAGCAAGGCCATCTTGTTTACCATTTATTGCACAATATTGAATTATATATTTTTTATACCACTGTATGTCCACCTGGAGTAAAGCTCATGAGCTTCATTATTCATCTGCCTACTCTTTTCTTGATTATTATGAGATTATTAAAACGGAAACACATTTTTTATTTTTAGAGCAAAGAGCAAAGGCACTGTAAAAGCAAAGGCAAAGATTGAATTGATGGTTGTGTTTGGATATACCTGGAGATGGAAGGCACCAGCCATTTCTGCAATCAGACTGACAAGATCCAGGCAAACCAAAGGAATCTCATGGTCCAAATGACTTTTCATATTCTTACAAATGGTCTCCAGAAGGCTCACAGCTGCTTTGAGGCAAAAGTCCCCATATCTGTCGTCATGGCTGAAAACAACATGCTGGTTAGTGATGGTGAACAAGCATTTAATGTCAACCTTGAAACATGTCATGGTGAGGAGCTGCAAGACTAGTCTGTCTAGTCCTTGTGGAAAATAACAGACAATTATCACTTCATGTATTTCAATTTGAATTCCTTTGCGACTCAGATGGAATTGAGAACAACTCTAAATATTGTGTTTGTTTTGAGACAGGTGTTACCTGTGCTGTTTTTCCTTAACTCTGCTGTAGAGACGTGACAACAAATCCTTCACAGCCTGTCAGTAAAAAGAATGGCGGATGGTATGACACAATGGCATGAATTCATGACTGTTTCAGGATGCTGACCGCTTTTATGCAACAACATTTTTCACAAGAGTACAAATAACAATGTAAACAAACACACACACACACACACACACACACACACACACACACACACACACACACACACACACACACACACACACACACACACACACACACACACACACACACACACACACACACACACACACACACACACACACACACACACATCTATACAGTGCCTTCAGAAAGTATTCAGACCCCTTGACTTTTTACACATTTTGTTACGTTACAGCCTGAATCTAAAAAAAGGTTATGTCCTCATCAATCTACACACAATACCCCATAATGACAAAGCAAAAACCGTTTTAGAAATTTTTGCTAATTTATGGAAAATAAAATAAATGAAATATCACATTTATATAAGTATTCAGACCCTTTACTCAGTACTTTGTTGAAGCACATTTGGCAGTGATTACAGCCTAGAGTCTTCTTGGGTATGACGCTACAAGCTTGGCACACCTGTATTTGGGGAGTTTCTCCCATTCTTCTCTGCAGATCCTCTCAAGCTCTGTCAGGTTGGATGGGGAGCGTTGCTGCACAGCTATTTTCAGGTCTCCAGAGATGTTCGATCAGGTTCAAGTCCGGGCTCTGGCTGGGCCACTCAAAGACATTCAGAGACTTGTCAAGAAGCCACTCCTGCGTTGTCTTGGCTGTGTGCTTAGGATCGTTGGTTGTCCTGTTGGAAGGTGACCCTTCACCCAAGTCTGAGGTCCTGAGCTCTGGAGCAGGTTTTCATCAAGGATCTCTCTGTACTTTGCTCTGCTCATCTTTCCCTCGATCCTGACCAGTCTAGAGTTCTGTGTGAGTTAGAGTTAGAGTGACCATCGTGTTCTTGGTCACCTCCCTGACCAAGGCCCTTCTCCCCCGATTGCTCAGTTTGGCCAGGAGGCCAGCTCTAGGAAGAGTCTTTGTGGTTCCAAACTTCTTCCATTTAAGAACTGTGTTCTTGGGGACCTTCAATGCTGCAGACATTATTTGGTACCCTTCCCCAGATCTGTGCCTCATGGCTTGGTTTTTGCTCTGACATGCACTGTAAACTGTGGGACCGGACCTTATATAGACAGGTGTGTGCCTTTCCAAATCATGTCCAATCAATTGAATTTACCACAGGTGGACTCCAATCAAGTTGTCCAATCAAGTTGTATAAACATCTCAAGGATGAAAATTGTAAACAGGATGCACCTGAGCTCAACTTTGAGTATCATAGCAGGGTCTGAACACTTATGTAAATAAGGTATTTCTGTCTTTATTTTTAATAAATTTGCAAACATTTCTAAAAATCTATTTTCACTTTGTATTTATGGGGTATTGTGTGTAGATTGCTGAGGAATTGTTTTTATTTAACACTTTTTAGAATAAGGCTGAAAAGTAACAAAATGTGGAAAAAGTGTACAGTACCAGTCAAAAGTATGGATACACCTACTCAAGAGTTTTTCTTTATTTGTACTATTTTCTACATTGTAAAATAATAGTGAATCGATCAAAACTATGAAATAACACGTGGAATCATGTAGTAACCAAAAAAATCAAAATATATTATATTTGAGATTCTTCAAAGTAGCCAACCTTTGCCTTGATGACAGCTTTGCACACGCTTGGCATTCTCTCAACTAGCTTCACCTGGAATGCTTTTTCAAAAGTCTTGAAAGAGATCCCACATATGCTGAGCACTTGTTGGCTGATTTTCCTTCACTATGCAGTCCAACTCATCCCAAACTATTTCAATTGGGCTGAGGTCGGGTGATTGTGGAGGCCAGGTCATCTGATGCAGCACTCCATCACTCTCCTTCTTGGTCAAATAGCCCAAACCAGATGGTATGGCGTATCACTGCAGAAATCACTGATAGTTTCACCAGCAAAGCACCCCCACACCATCACACCCTCTCCTCCCTGCTTCATGGTGGGAACCACACATGCGGAGATCACCTACTCTGCATCTCACAAAGACACTGCGGTTGGAACCAAAAATCTCAAATTTGGACTCATCAGACCAACGGACAGATTTCTACCGGTCTAATGTCCACTGCTCGTGTTTCTTGGCCCAAACAAGTCTCTTCTTCTTATTGCTGTCCTTTAGTAGTGGTTTCTTTGCAGCAATTCGATCATGAAGGCCTGATTCATGCAGTCTCCTCTGAACAGTTGACGTTGAGATGTGTCTGTTACTTGAACTCTGTGAAGCATTTATTTCAGCTGCAATCTGACGTGCAGTTAACTCCCGATTTCTGAGGTTGGTAACTCTAAATAACTCTGGGTCTTCCTTTCCTGTGGCGGTGCTCATGAGAGCTAGTTTCATCATAGCGCTTGATGGTTTTTGCGACTGCACTTGAAGAAACTTTAAAAGTTCTTAACATTTTCCGGATTGACTGACCTTCATGTCTTAAAGTAATGATGGACTGTTGTTTCTCTTTGCTAATTTGAGTTGTTATTTCCATAATATGGACTTGGTCTTTTACCACCCCTACCTTGTTACAACACAACTGATTGGCTCAAACGCATTACAAAGGAAAGAAATTCCACAAATTAACTTTTAACAAGGCACATCTGTTAATTAAAATTAATTATTTCCAGGTGACTACCTCATGAAGCTAGTAGTGTTCAAAGCTGTCATCAAGGCAAAGGGTGGCTACTTTAAAGAATCTTAAATATAAAATAGATTTTGATTTGTTTAACAATTTTTGGGTTACTACATGATTCCATATGTGTTATTTCATAGTTTTGATGTCTTCTTGATGTCTTCTACAATGTAGAAAATAATAAAAAATAAAGAAACCCTGGAATGAGTAAGCGTGTCCAAACTTTCGACTGGTACTGTATGTTAGTATGTATTTATGCATGTACAGTTGAAGTCGGAAGTTTACATACGCCTTAGCCAAATACATTTAAACTCAGTTTTTCACAATTCCTGACATTTAGTCGAAGAAAGAATTCCCTGTCTTAGGTCAGTTAGGATCACCACTTCATTGTGGTGATAATAGTATAGAGAATGAATAATAGTAGAGAGAATGATTTATTTCAGCTTTTATTTCTTTCATCACATTCCCAGTGGGTCAGAAGTTTACATACACTCAATTAGTATTTGGTAGCATTGCCTTTAAATTGTTTAACTTGGGTCAAACGTTTCAGGTAGCCTTCCACAATAAGTTGGGTGAATCTTGGCCCATTCCTCCTGACAGAGCTGGTGTAACACAGTCAGGTTTGTAGGCCTCCTTGCTCGCACACACTTTTTCAGTTCTGCCCACAAATTGTATATAGGATTGAGGTCAGGGCTTTGTGACGGACACTCCAATACCTTGACTTGTTGTCCTTAAGCCATTTTGCCACAACTTTGGAAGTATGCTTGGGGTCATTGTCCATTTGAAAGACCCATTTGCGACCAAGCTTTAACTTCCTGACTGATGTCTTGAGATGTTGCTTCATGGGTGCACATAATTTTCCTACCTCATGACGCCATCTATTTTGTGAAGTGCACCAGTCTCTCCTGCAGCAAAGCATCCCCACAACATAATGCTGCCACCTCCGTGCTTCACGGTTGGGATGGTGTTCT
This sequence comes from Salvelinus namaycush, assembly GCF_016432855.1. Lineage (NCBI taxonomy): Eukaryota > Metazoa > Chordata > Actinopteri > Salmoniformes > Salmonidae > Salvelinus > Salvelinus namaycush. The sequence continues at coordinate 48,383,365 of NC_052326.1, read as the reverse complement.
TCAGCTTGCAAGCCTCCCCCTTTTTCCTGGTCATTATGGCCAAACAGTTCTATTTTTGTTTCATCAGACCATAGGACATTTGTCCAAAAAGTACGATCGTTGTTCCCATGTGCAGTCGCAAACTGTAGTCTCGCTTTTTTATGGTGGTTTTGGAGCAGTGGCTTCTTCCTTGTTGAGCGGCCTTTCAGGTTATGTCGATGTAGGACTCGTTTTACTGTGGATATAGATACTTTTGTACCTATTTCTTCCAGCATCTTCACAAGGTTCTTTGCTGTTGTTCTGGAATTGATTTGCACTTTCGCACCAAAGTACGTTCATCTCTAGGAGACAGAACGCGTCTCCTTCCTGAGCGGTATGACAACTGCGTGTTCCCATGGTGTTTAGACCTGCGTACTATTGTTTGTACAGATGAACGTTGTACCTCCAGGCGTTTGGAAATTGCTCCCAAGGATTAACCAGACATGTGGAGGTCTACAATTGTTTTTCTGAGGTCTTGGCTGATTTCTTTTGATATTCCCATGTCAAGCAAAGAGGCACTGGGTTTGAAGGTAGGCCTTGAAATACATCCACAGGTACACCTCCAATTAACTCAAATGATGTAAATTTGCCTATCAGAAGCTTCTAAAGCCATGACATCATTTTCTGGAATTTTCCAAGCTGTTTAAAGGCACAGTCAACTTAGTGGATGTAAACTTCTGACCCACTGGAATTGTGATACAGTGAATTATAAGTGACATAATCTGTCTGTAAACAATTGTTGGAAAAATGACTTGTGTCATGCACAAAGTAGATGTCCTAACCGACTTACCAAAACTATAGTTTGTTAACAAGACATTTGTGGAGTGGTTGAAAAATGAGTGTTAATGACTCCAACCTAAGTGTATGTAAACTTCCAACTTCAACTGTATATATACACAGACACAGACACAGACACACACACACACACACACACACACACACACACACACACACACACACACACACACACACACACACACACACACACACACACACACACACAGTAAGTTCATAATAGCATGTTGTAAGATGTAGGATCTAATAAATCAAATGTCCATTTTTAGCATAGCTTTTTAGTGCAGTCACATGAACTCATACTGTTGAGTATGACATAAAACTAATGCACAACAAAGAAATACAAAACACTTTTTCACTTTTCAAAAGGAAGGGACATATGTACCTCATGTTTATAGTTCTCCCCGGAAGTCAGACTAAACTGGAGGTGTTGAAGAGTGTCCAAGACATCAAGAGGGATGATTGATGCATAGTTTAACAAGTTATCCAGCCCCAACAGAGTCATCCAAGAGCGAGTAACGAGACAGTCCATCGCCACAAGGTGTTTGTGCTTTTCCATGATTTGGATGGAATCCCTAATTTTCAAGAAGGCAAAACTCAGAGATTTAAAACAGCAGCATGGACAAAACAAATACAGTGTAATAGGATAAATATTAGAATGGTTTGTTAAGTGCACAGAATAAAGTAGACCTATAATTGAGATCTGGACTGCAATGTGAAAGGTATGATTCTAGGTATACTTATAGGATTTGATTTTAATATCTACTACTAGTACTAGTATGACTTTTTTTCAACCTGTTGTTGTAATTGGTTCAGACGTAACCATTTCATTGTCCATTCATTCCAATTGAATCTTAAGTGAAGCCTTCCCAATTACCTCAATCCCTGTGTTCCAATCATCGAGTCTGTGTAGCCTTCTGGAGTTTTGATCCCTTTCAGCCCCGCCCAGATATCAAATTTTGGATTCATGGTCAGAGGAACAGCCTCAAAAGGCTTGCTGTCCCCTCTAAGCAGATGCAGTAGGGGGATAACCAAGATCCACTTCTCAACTCCATGTTTTCTTGCAAAGTTGAATAGAGTCTCAATTGCCTCTGAAACCCTGAAGGAGGAAGTAGACAACATCCATCTTCAGTTCAAGATATTGACATTTTGTTCATTAGATTAGAAACATTAGCAAGGTATTTACTTTCGGTGGCTGAGGAAAGAAAATGATTTCCCACCTGATGTCACCTGGTAGCCCTTGTTTGAAATCTGTCCAGTATGGAAGGAAAACTTCTCTTGGCTTTTTAGGCAGGCAGAGCAACTCACACAGTTTAGAAATATGTCCACTGACATCTAAACTGTAATTGATGTGGACAACCAGGATAATAACTCCTAGTTTCAGAGGATCAGAGAAGAAATCCTCACGCTTCTCATTCCCCTTTTGGTTCTCACCATCTATAGCTTGCTGCATGAACTCTTTCAAAAGGGTTTTCACCTGAAAAAAGGAATGTACAATAAAGACTCCTTACATTTACATTCATACGATAACAACTCCTAAGTATTTTGCGATTGGGTCATCAACATGTAAATAACAATATTGCTGACAGAATAGCTGAAACAACGGCAAGGTAACACAAATTTCAATTTGTGTGTCTTCATAATATGCGGTTAACAATAAATATAAAAGCATTTATGAACACAAGTTATATATCAATTTCGTTCATAAAAGCTACTTAATGACAGTTCCTCAAAATAGGAAAGCAAATCTACCTGTTCTTCTCCATACGGCAGATCCCAATTCTTTGGACCATCCACATGGAGGAAGGGGGATTTGTAATTGGTGAAGAACTGCTGGAGTTGAGTAAAGAAGTTCCTAATGTTCACGTCACTCCATGTTTGAAGGAGATTAAAAATGTTTCCCAGCATCACCTTTCCAGCCAGCTGTCTGCCCGCCACTACCTTTTTCTTGCAGTGATCCCGCCATGCAAACAAGCTTGTGAAGCGTGATATCCAACTTTGGTCAGGTTCTGTGAGTATGATATCATCATATTGGTGCCACTCCCCTATGAGAAAAAAAAATAGATCAGTATAATATTTATGGCTTCAATGTCATTTCATATACATTCCACATAGAAGTGGAAAAGGCACCCTGATTAGCATAGTGTGTGTGTGTGTGTGTGTGTGTGTGTGTGTGTGTGTGTGTGTGTGTGTGTGTGTGTGTGTGTGTGTGTGTGTGTGTGTGTGTTGTGTGTGTGTGTGTGTGTGTGTGTGTGTGTGTGTGTGTGTGTGTGTGTGTGTGTGTGTGTGTGTGGTGTCTTGTTAGTTATATAATAGTCGAACATTACCGTCAAGTGTCAAAAGATCCTCTTTGACTAATAGGCACCTGTTGACATCTTGCTTTGCATCCTTTAGGTAGATGTGCTCATATTTATACTCATATGAGTCGTCTTTCCTCTTGCAGACAACATACTTGTAAGGTATGGAGTCACCAACATTCTTTTTAGAGGTCACCATTCGTCCTTCAACAAGAAATCCATTCTCTCCTAAATTCCTTTAAAGTGGATGATGAAAAATACGCAACATTTTCGTAATGACGTTATCGGCTCATAAGAAATCACAATGTTTATTGTCGGACAACTGTTTCACACTATCACTCCAAAAACAAGATGGAGAAACACATAATAAAATGACTTGCTTAAGACGCACTAATCAGAGTTAATGATATGAAAAGGCAGTGAATTGAAAAGTCACATCAATTATTAGACATTAAATACATTGGTGCCAACAAAAATACATTGGTGCCAACAAAAATGCATTGGTGCCAACAAAAATGCATTGGTGCCAACAAAGGGAGAAGAAAATAAACCTTACCCTGTGATTTCCATTTTCAAACCATCTGTATCCCAGGTCTCAAAAAGACTTCCAGATCTCAAACAAACTATGTCTTTTGATGGGTCCAACTTGAAACGCTTGGATACAACAGCGTGAAAATAAATGGTAAGGTTATCCTTACCAGGACCATGATGCACTTTGGTTGGGCTGTAAGGAGAAAAAAAGACAAAAACCAGTATCAGTAAATATCAAGGGTTCCATGACACAGACTTGTTTAAAGAATGACGGGTAGTTTGAACTAATGTTTGCTGAAGATGTACATGTGACAGTTTCAAATATTAGCTGGGCTCCAGACTAATGTTTGCTGAAGATGTAAGTGTGACAGTTTAAAATATTAGCTGGGCTCCAGCCTAATGTTCGGTGACGATGTACCTGTGACAGTTTAAAATATTAGCTGGGCTCCAGCCTAATGTTCGGTGACGATGTACCTGTGACAGTTTAAAATATTAGCTGGGCTCCAGACTAATGTTTGGTGAAGATGTACCTGTGACAGTTTCAAATATTAGCTGGGCTCCAGACTAATGTTTGGTGAAGATGTACCTGTGACAGTTTAAAATATTAGCTGGGCTCCAGACTAATGTTTGGTGAAGATGTACCTGTGACAGTTTCAAATATTAGCTGGGCTCCAGACTAATGTTTGGTGAAGATGTACCTGTGACAGTTTAAAATATTAGCTGTGCTCCAGACTAATGTTTGGTGAAGATGTACCTGTGACAGTTTAAAATATTAGCTGGGCTCCAGACTAATGTTTGGTGAAGATGTACCTTTGACAGTTTAAAATATTAGCTGTGCTCCAGACTAATGTTTGCTGAAGATGTAAGTGTGACAGTTTAAAATATTAGCTGGGCTCCAGACTAATGTTTGGTGAAGATGTACCTGTGACAGTTTAAAATATTAGCTGGGCTCCAGACTAATGTTTGGTGAAGATGTACCTTTGACAGTTTAAAATATTAGCTGTGCTCCAGACTAATGTTTTCCCCTAGTGGCACTGCTTTTTCAGTTGGTAGCAATAGACCATGATTTGGTGGCACACGAAAACTTTTATTGTGGCGTCACACAATAGAAAAATGTGTCATCTTATAAAGTAATTCACAATGATTAATAAGAAGTGTAATAAACTACTGCGATGGTATTCAATAAATACGTTGTTACATCTAACACGTCCAAGCAAGAATGCATGAATAAGATATTTTGATATGCAACCTAATCCAGTGATTGTCATGAATTTTGGGTTGACAATTAGGCTATTATTGTTATAAAATAGGACTAAAGAATTATTTTGGGGGGGTTCAATAGAGATTTGCCTTCATCTTTATGGACACTAATATGACATATTGGCCTAATTCAATTGCTGCTAATTCACCACCTGCCAAAGTGGGAACTCTATCAAATCTATGTTCTTTTTTTGTTGCCAAATTCCATTTAGTTTTTCACCCCAAAAATTTGGTTTTTTTTTGTTTTACCAGGTTTTGATTTTTCAGTTATTTCAGGTTTTCACTCTAGAAATCACACTTTTTTTGTTAGAAAAACAACCATGCTTACACCACATCAGGAGACAATTTGAGGTATTGGAAAAATGTAAGATATTTCGATTTTGGAGTGTAGTCAGGGGTGAAAGTAGATTTAATTTCTTCCCAATACGGGACCTCCTAAAGTATGTGTGCACGCGCTTGTGTGTGGGCCTAGTCGTAAAGATTTTTCATTTATCATTTTAAAATGTATTACCTTTTATTGTGGCATAAACACAACCAGTTAATATGTTTTCATCTGATTGTCAAAAAATAATTTCAAAGGCTTACTAGGAAACCCACGCACGTTCATCCACTCACAACATTTTTCAGCCTCCAAACAGTGGTGAATGAAAAGAGACATCTTTTATACAAAACACCAAAAAGTGTAAAGACATTTGCCAATTGTCATTAGACCAGAATGGATGTGTCCACTGCTGTCCGCAAACGTCTCAGTGTCAGCCAATCATCTCTGCCTTAGCAAAGTGTCAACGTTCTCATCAAATTACATCGCATTTTGGAGCCTAGGCTATACCAACCGTTTTCAAGACCATTCACACATTTTTCATGCCTCAATCATGCGGCAATGATAAATAATGGTGTAAAGTCTACAGTTATCTTAACATTTTACTATAATTTATTGTGATAGCCTCATGTTTTACCGGTACTGCATACCCCCACTATTTATTTTGTACTAGACCGTACCGCCTTACTTTCCCCCCTGAGTGTACAGTAGTTACCCTTTAATTCCAGTGCACACCTAGCAAGAGGCTATTGTTTAGCTGTGTTTTTGTAGTGCACATGTGATGGTAGAGTTTGCAAAACAAATACCCACTGGATTTAAAAAAATAATCATGATATAATTCTGCCAGGTAGGCGTTTAGCTACTAGTTGTTGGGACAGCCTTTCTCAATCTACCAGGAGACAAATATCATTAGCATCCCTAACGGCTACAGCACACACACATGAGACAGGGGCAGTCCCGTGTTGTTGCCTCGTTAGAAAGTTACAGGAAATAATCATTACTGATGCATTCGGTTCATGTCTTATTATATCAACTTGGGCAAATTCATTAATTTTCTAATTCAATACATGTAATTGATTTCCGACTACCAGCCTCTTCGTCTCTGATACTAGCTCTGTATTTATCTCAAAGCCATAAGATTTATCTCGATCATTAAACAGTGTAAAACAGGCACAGGACAGACACTTTCATTACAGGAGTCATGAGGATAAATCACCTTACCGTTTGACCAAATCAGTCAAGTCAAAGGGTGGCCAAATACGGCTGTATGGTCACAGTCAGTAGCCCTGTATTAGACACATTCAATCTATAACAGACACTTACAATTGGGGAGGCTGTGACTGCTTTCCCGTGTTTTCCTTCTTTGTTTCTTGCTGGCTTGTGTTTGACTTATCTGTTGGGTCATCAGTTGATACTTGGGATTGGTCAACACACATCTGTGAGTTTGCTTCATCCTTGGTACACTTGTCACTCTGGTTACTGGATGTCTGTTGTTCATTCATGACTCCTGCTTCCTTGCTCCCTTCAGGGCTCCTGGAAAGCAGGAGGTTCCCAAATGTCAAAATACTCTGAACTTCAAAACATCTAAAACAACCTACTTTCATAATTACATTGTGTTATAATATGAATTCCCCAAACAACTGTAATAGTTTAGGCATTACTTGTTCCTTACATTTCCCATGAAGTCTGTTGTGACGTCTATGTAAAATGTGCATTGAATAGTTTAATTTGATTTGACATGTAACATGGTTTAATTGAAAGGACCAATTAAATATATAAACTTACATTTGGGTTGGCTTTTTTTGCTTGTCCTTGTTTTTTTTTGATTCCACGTGCTGGAAGTCTTCGTCATTGCTGTGGTTTGGTGGACTATCTTCCTTTGCAGGTGGGGAATCAGCAGGAGATGACTTAGAAGCACCACCACCACCATAATCACTCTGCTTCTCTGGTTCCTTGTGTTGGCTTGGAAGCCTCTTGTCTTGATTCTCCACGCTTATTGATAAAAGTACAAACGTGTTTCAAAAGATGCAGTTCAATATATAAATATATATGATAAATCATAATAGAATAGAGAGATATTGATTACCTCTGCTTCCTCTTTACTGTTCTTGTCTCTGTGGGTTTTCCCATCAGAGCTTCTATATACGACAGCTGTCTTCCTGGTTGAGTTGGGACTGCTGCAGGTCCTGTGTTCTGATCTGTTGTCTCATGTGTGGATGAGGCAGTCTTCTCAGGCAAGTCTTGTTTTACTGAACTAGGTTGGGTTTGGTTTGTGTTTGACTCGTTCAGCGGTTCACTTTCATTTACCTTTGATGGACCTTCGGGTTGGTCTTCTGTGGTTGTCTGGCACGGGGATGGGACAGGAGAGGGTGGAAGTTTGGAGGGTACGGTTGGAGTGGCAGCAGGAGTAGCAGTGGTCTTAGATGGAGTTCCTGTAGGGGGAACATCCACCGCTGCATAGCTCTCACTCCCAGACGACTCCTCTTTCTGATGTGTGTCTCTGGTCAGCTCAGAGTCTTCACTCTATGTACAAACAAAAGTGTTATATAATTGTATTTTCAAATATAACACAGATCAGTACTTAAATGTAACTAAGGCAAACAAAACAAAGAAAAATCTGTGCATATACACTCCATACTCTATGGATATACACTCCACACTACTGCATATACATTCTATACTCTATACTGTACTGGATATACACTCTACAATCTATACTCTACTGCATATATACTCTATACTCGACTGCATATACACTATATACTGAATACTCTACTGAATATACAGTCTATACTCTACTGGATATACACTCTACAATCTATACCCTACTGCATATACACTCTATAATCTACTGAAAATACACTCTATACTCTATACTCCACTGCATATACACACTATACTCAATATTCTACTGAATATACACCATATACTATACTGGATATACACTCTACAATCTATACTCTACTGCATATACACTATATACTCTACTGCATATAAACTCTATACTCGAATGCATATACACTATATACTCTACTGCATATAAACTCTATACTCGAATGCATATACAGTACACTCTATACTGTATACTCCACTGCATATACACGATATACTCAATATTCTACTGAACATACACCATATACTCTACCGGATACACAGTCTACAATCTGTACTCTACTGCATATATACTCAACTCTACTGCATATACACTCTATACTCGACTGCATATACACTCTATACTCTACTGCATATACACTCTACTCTACTGCATATACACTCTATACTCTACTGCATATACACTCTACTCTACTGCATATACACTCTATACTCGACCGCACATACACTCTATACTGTATACTCTACTGAATATACACTCTATACTCTACTGGATATACACTCTATAATCTACTGCATATACATTGTATACTCTATACTCTACTGGATATATACTCTATACTCTACTGGATATACACGCTATACTCTACTGCATATACACTCTATACTCTACTGCATATACATTGTATACTCTATACTCTACTGGATATATACTCTACAATCTACTGCATATACACTCTACTCTACTGCATATACACTTTATAATCTACTGCATATACACTCTACTCTACTGCATATACACTCTATACTCTACTGGATATACACTCTATACTCTACACACTACTGCCTATACACTCTATATTCTACTGCCTACACACTATATAATCCACTGCATACACACTCTATACTGTATACTCTACTGAATATACACCCTATACTCTACTGGATATACACTCGACAATCTATACTCTACTTCATTAACACTCTACTCTACTGCATACACATGCTATACTCTACTATATATACACTCTACAATCTATACTCTACTGCATATACACTCTATACTCAATACTCAACTGAATATACACTCTAATCTACTGCATATACACTCTATACTTGACTGCGTATACACTCTATAATGTATACTCTACTGAACATACACTCTATACTCTACTGGATATACACTCGACGATCTATACTCTACTGCATATACACTCTATACTCAATACTCAACTGAATATACACTCTAATCTACTGAACATACACTCTATACTCTACTGGATATACACTCGACGATCTATACTCTACTGGAAATACACTCTATACTCCACTGCATATAAACTCTATACTCAATACTCTACTGAATACACACCCTATATTCTACTGGATATACACTCTATACTCTACTGCATATACACTCTATACTCTACTGCATACACACTCTATACTCAATACTCTACACTATCTATACTCTCCAGTATATACACTCTACTCTGCTGCATATACACTCTATACTCTACTGGATATACCCTCTATAATCTACTGAATGTATACTCTAAACTCTACTGCATACACACTCTATACTCTACTGCATATACACTCTATATTCTACTGCATACACACTATATACTCTACTGCATATACACTATATAATCTACTGAAAGAATACTCTACACTATACTGCATACACACTCTATACTCAATACTCAACTGAATATACACGCATTACTCTACTGAATATACACTCTATACTGTACTGGATATACACTCTATACTCTACACACTACTGCCTATACACTCTATATTCTACTGCCTACACACTATATACTCTACTGCATACACACTCTATACTGTATACTCTACTGAATATACACCCTATACTCTACTGGATATACACTCGACAATCTATACTCTACTACATCAACACTCTACTCTACTGCATATATATTATATACTCTATACTCTACTATATATACACTCTACAATCTATACTCTACTGCATATACACTCTATACTCAATACTCAACTGAATATACACTCCAATCTACTGAATATACACTCTATATTCTACTGGATATACACTCTATACTCTACTGGATATACACTCTATACTCTATACTCAACTGCATACACCATCTATACTCAATACTCTACACTATCTATACTCTACAGCATATACCCTCTACTCTACTGGATATACCCTCTATACTATACTGCACATACACTCTATATTCTACTGCATACACACTCTATACTCTACTGTATATACACTATATACTCTACACTTTACTGCAGATACACTCTATACTCAATACTCTACTGAATATACACCCTATACTCTACTGGATATACACTCTACAATCTAAACTCTACTGCATATACACTCTACTCTACTGCATATACACTCTACTCTACTGCATATACATTCTATACTCTATACTCTACTGGACATACACTCTACACTCTATACTCTACTGGATATACACCCTTTACTCTACTGCATATACACTCTATACTCTACTGCAAACACTCTATTCTCAATACTTTACTGAATATACACTCTACTGGATATACCTTCTATACTCTACTGCATATACACTCTACTCTACTGCATATACATTCTATACTCTATACTCTATAGGACATACACTCTACAATCTGTACTCTACTGCATATACCCTCTACTCTACTGCATATACCCTCTACTCTACTGCATATACACTCTATATTCTACTGCATACACACTCTATACTCGACTGCATATATACTATATACTCTACACTCTACTGCAGATACACTCTATACTCAATACTCTACTGAATATACACCCTATACTCTACTGGATATACACTCTATAATCTACTGCATATACACTCTATACTCTACTGCATACACACTCTATACTCAATACTCTACTGAAAATACACTCTACTGCATATACACTCTACTGCATATACACTCTACACTCTACTGGATATACACCCCAAACTCTACTGAATATACACTCTATACTCTACTGCAAACACTCTATACTCAATACTCTACTGGATATACACTCTATACTCTACTGCATATAGACCCTATACTCTACTGCATATACACTCTACACTCTACTGCATATACACTCTATATTCTACTGCATACCCACTCTATACTCTACTGCATATACACTCTATACTCTACTGCACAAACACTCTACTGCATATACACTCTATACTCTACTGCATATACACTCTATACTCTACTGCATATACACTCTATACTCTACTGCATATACACTCTATACTCTACTGCATATACACTCTATACTCTACTGCATATACAATCTATACTCCACTGCATATACACTCTACTGGATATACAATCTATACTCCACTGCATATACACTCTACTGGATATACACTCTATATTCTACTGCATATACATTCTATACTCTACTGCATTTACACTCTACTGGATATACACTCTATACTCTACTGCATATGCACTCTATATTCTACTGCATATACATTCTATACTCTACTGGATATTTGGCACATTTTTCTTTTTTGTAATGAAACATGTATTACATTTTCAACATATACAATTGTGATAGAGGCACCTTTTTCTTGACTTTGCCCCCTGGTTCTTCACTGGAGTGTTTTAGAGGTGTGTAAGTTTTGTTCGCGGACAATGTCTGTGGCTCATTCTCATGCTGGGGCTCTGCTTCACTGACCGCAGAGGTTTGATGCTCTGCAGTGGTCTTATCTGACATTGAAGACATGTTACTTGGGTGAACTACATGATACGAACATTCAAGCTATCTTGCATTTAATAGTTTGGATTTATTTCCTATTGCACAATTCCATATATTATGCATAGTGCCAGGGTTTTTCTTGATCAGGTCACATAATCAGTTAAAACTCCTGGTCCTAGGCAGGGCCGGACTAATCAAATCTGGGGCCCTAGGAAAGATCACTTTAGAGGGTCCCCTCTTGGCGGTAGAGAGAAACTTTTGTAGTTTATTTCCTGTAATTCTACACATGTTTCCATGGCTTATGCCGTGTTCTTATGTTATCTGAGTGACTCAAACATTATAACAAAATCAGTGGGGGCCCCTGGATGTAGGGTCCCTGGGCATGTGCCCTTTGTGCCCGCTGAGTAATATGGCCATGGTCCTAAGCATGCATATCACTGGCCCTATATACATGCGTGCTGTAGACCTGCAGGATATGCAGTTGGCTTTTACTAGGATACAATTGCAGTTTATAAAGATTAAGTGAACTTTGTATTTCCTATGTAATAAAACATTTGTGCTGTAATTAGCCTACTTGAAAAAGTGGGGTGAAGTTGCTCATCTTGAATGGTTAAGTATACTGAATAACATCAAAATATTATGATTATGAATACATAAATAATGTATAGATGGTCAAACAAATGACAAAGAATAGATATTGATTCATGATTATTAATATTTCAAAATAAATCATAAATAAATCATATATTACCTGAGGTGCAAACTTGGGATTGGACAGGTAACTTAAATCCACACTCACAGCAGAATTTAAAAGATCCTGCCAGCATGTGACCACAAGCAGGGCACTGCTTCATGATGAACCCTATCTGTTTGAAATAATAAACATGATCACTATGACAAACCATTATCATATAAGGGGCAGCAGGTAGCCTATAGGTTAAGAGTTTTTGGCCAGTAACCAAAAGGTCCCTGGTTCGAATTCATCAGCCGGCAAGATAGAAAAATCTGCCGTTCTGCCCTTGAACAAGGCAGTTAACCCCCAACAACAACGCTGATGATGTAGACATCGATTAAGGCAGCCCCCCACACCTCTCTGACTCAAAGGGGTTGGGTTAAATGCGGAAGACACATTTCGGTCGAATGCATTCAGTTGTGCAAGTGACTAGGTATCCCATTTCCCCCAGCAGTCAGACAAACATTCTTTCACTTTCAATTACTCCTCATTCAGAAAGTTATGGTTAGGCTAAGATTTTTTTGGGGGGCCGCTATTTTTCAGATGTTGCCCTACCGGAGTTACACAGTATTGTTGAGCTACTTGCTATGGGTGTCACTGGTAGTAGCTTCACGACTGACATTTGGACCAGCAATGTCAGCCGCATGAGCATTATGAATGAGTCTGACAGCACAGTGGGTCGACGAGGATTTCGAGAAGAAACAGGGTTTATGTGAAATGTTACAGACACAGCTGGACAAGATGGAAACGGACACAGTGACAGTGCGCACCGAGGAAGAGAGGCCACGGACAGACAAAGCTGAAACTTCACTGCTTGACATGTATGATGAAATCCTGGTTGAGACTGAACAAATGAACAACGAAACAGCACAGCAAGTAAGTGAAAGAAATAGTTTTTGATTATGTTTTACTGGTAATGTGAACATACACTACCATTCAAAAGTTTGGGGTCACTTAGAAATGTACTTGTTTTTGAAAGAAAAACACTTTATTTTCCATTAAAATAACATGAAATCGATCAGACATACAGTGTAGTCATTGTTAATGTTGTAACTGAATATTGTAGCTGGAAACGGCAGATTTGTAATGGAATATCTACATAGGCATACAGAGGCCCATTATCATCAACCATCACTCCTGTGTTCCAATGGCACGTTGTGTTAGCTAATCCAAGTTTATAATTTTAAAAAGCTAATTGATCATTAGAAAACACTTTTACAATTATGTTAGCACAGCTGAAAACTGTTGTACTGATTAAAGAACAAGAAAACTGGCCTTCTTTAGACTAGCTGAGTATCTGGAGCATCAGCATTTGTGGGTTTGATTACAGGCTCAAAATGGCTAGAAACAAATAACTTTTTTCTGAAACTCGTCAGTCTATTCTTGTTCTGAGAAATTAAGGCTACTCCATGTGAGAAACTACCAAGAAACTGAAGATCTCGTACAACGCTGTGTACTACTCCCTTCACAGAACAGCGCAAACTGGCTCTAACCAGAATAGAAAGCGGAGTGGGAGGCCCCGGTGCACAACTGAGCAAGAGGACAAGTACATTAGAGTGTCTAGTTTGAGAAACAGACGCCTCACAAGTCCTCAACTGGCACCTTCATTAAATAGTACCCGCAAAACACCAGTCTCAACGTCAACAGTGAAGAGGTGACTCCGGGATGCTGGCCTTCTAGGCAGAGTTGCAAAGAAAAAGCAATATCTCAGACTGGCCAATAAAAATAAAATATTAGGATGGGCAAAAGAACAGACACTGGACAGAGGTACTCTGCCTAGAAGGCCAGCATCCCGGAGTCGCCTCTTCACTGTTGACGTTGAGACTGGTGTTTTGAGGTTACTATTTAATGAAAATGCCTTCATCAAGAGCGCGATGGCGCGCACGACGCACAACTGTCAACTAGGCTAGCCTAGGGGCTATGGCTACTATTAAAAATGAACTATTGTCTCCTTCCATACTGTCAACAACAAGGGTGTGACCAAACTACTAGTGCAATAAAACAATATGTTTTGTGAAAGGTTGGAGCTTTACCAATGTTAAGATGTATCCCAAGATCTGGTTAACGATGTTAATAATACTGCTGCTCCCGGCCACACCCGTTATAACAGCATTTTTTACATACATTGTTGCCCACTCACGTCCAATGTTATTGACAAAAAAATAACATACAAATATGTACATTCACTTTCTACATGGGAAGTTATCAGATAGTCACTCCAACAAGCATGATCTTACCGGTTTACCGACTCATTAAGCTGTCATATCAGTGTCTGCGTAGTCCGCGTACTGAACAATCTGTGCTGATGATATACAAATATACTTGAATAAGTTTCGTTTTCCGGAGAGAAGGTGACGAGGACTACACGCCTACTTTCCTTTCCCTGTAACTGCTTTATTCCGTGCATTCTTCTTGAGAAATAGGCTTAAACGAACTTCGCTCTGCTACTATTGTAGATATTCCAGGTTGACTGGATGTAGGGTCATGAAATATTGTGCGGGTGGGTTGAGAACGCGTTGAATAAAGATAAAACAGTACATTAAAAAAAACATACATGTATCATTCATGTGCAATGTATATGTATAGGCTACAACGAGGTGTTTCTTACATTATTTTTAGGCAATATCCGCCATAATATGGCATTAGTGTGTAAGCCTAATATGCTAACCTGACCGCCCGGGTTGCGTGCACGATCATTGCAAAAGAAATGTACACATATGCGTTCTCAATCATTTCATCCAAACTACTCACCCACATCAACACTCGTCTGCATAGCGCCGTAGTGTAACATATAACTACAATTGGCGCTAAAATAGAACTTGGTGGGCATAGACAAAATCAACATGCGTACCATGGTTTGGTCATCATGTAAACTTTAGGGTTTAAAACTGTATGCGTGCCAAATAGCCTACATGCCAAATGCTTTTGGGAACGAGCAGAAGTCGATCCACTGAGGCAAAAGTAATAATATTGGTGTTTAATTCAATAAGAGAAACCTGCGAAATGGAGAGTTGGTGAAATGCGATGTTATGTTGCAACACAATCTCACACTCAATTCGTGAAAATATGTACAGAAAGTATTTCAGCAGATTTCGTGCGTTTTTGTGCATTTTATGTGGCTTAATTCGTGTGAAAAGACACATATTTTTGTGCGATTTAATTCGTAGAAAATGACCAAGAAAATAGTGCGACTTCATTCATAGGAAAATACTTTTTTGGGGGGCAAACTTAGGAACCATAATTTGAAAGTTATTATAGCAGTGCAGGATGTTGTTCTACACTTCCTTTTTTTTGTGTGTCCCACATTTATTTATGTCAGGGGTGCTTAAACTTTTTCAGCCTGGGACCCACATGAGAAATTCTGTGTTTTTCCTGGGACCCAAGCTTAGAAAAATATACAACTATACATACAATAAATATCAGCACATTTCAGGGCGGTAGCTTAGCCTAGTGGTTAGAGCGTTGGACTAGTAACCGAAAGGTTACTACATGATTCCATATGTGTTATTTCACAGTTTTGATGACTTCACTATTATTCTACAATGTAGAAACTAGTAAAAATAAAGAAAAACTCTGGAATGAGTAGGTGTGTCCAAATGTTAGACTGGTATTATATCTATAAACTAAGGAAACTGCCAGGAAAAACATAACTAAGGGGCATTATCAAACTGAGGACATGGATATAGAAAGAGATAACAAAGGGCAATTTAAAGGCAGTATAATATACATACAGTATTTACTTATCTCTCCAACATAATAAAATACTTTACTTTCGCATACCATGAAGGAAAAAGGGCATCACTAAGCATGAACCATTACTAGTGTGTAGGAAGGAGCATGCTGCTTATATGGGAAACAGCAGTGGTGTAGAAAACTTGGCAGTACTACTTAAGTCGTTTTTTAGTTATCTTTACTTTACTATTTCAAATTTTGAAAACTTTTACTTCACTACATTACTAAATAAAATTATGTACTTTTTACTCAATACATTTTCCCTAACACCCAAAAGTACTGATTACATTTTTAATGCTTCGCAGGACAAGAAAATGGTCACAGACTTATCAAGAGAAGATCCCTGGTCATCCCTACTGACTCTGATCTGGCAGACTCACTAAACACACGCTTCGTTTGTAAATGATGTCTGAGTGTTGGAGCATTCCACTGGCTTCCTGTAAATTTTAATTAAACAAGAAAATTATGCCGTCTGGTTTGCTTAACATAAGGAATTTGAAATGATTAATATTTTGATACTTTTGATACTTAAGTATATTTTAGCAATTACATTTAAACCAAATACTTTACAACGTTTACTCAAGTAGTATTTTCCTGGGTAACTTTCACTTGAGTCAATTTCTACTAAGGTATTTTTGCTTTTACTCAAGTATAACAATTGGGTACTTTTTCCACCACTGGGAAACAGAGCAGTAAAAAGGGTAGAGGAGAGGTGATTAGGGAGTGGGAACAAGTGTGGAGGGATGGGGCGTGGCTTAGAGTAATTGGAACCATTTAGAAGACTGTAGGGGTGCCATGACCTTTCACAAAAGTCATCATCAACCCAGGTGTTATTAGATGCTGGGGCATAGGCATATTTATCATTAAATATCTTTGCATGGCACTGCGAGTCTAGATGTAGTCGTGTACCAAGTACACGAGAGCATTGGCATATGACCATCTCATTGAAGGTGTCACGCCCTGATCTGTTTCACCTGTTCCTGTGATTGTCTCCACCCCCTCCAGTTGTCGCTTATTTTCCCCAGTGTTTATCTCAGTGTTTATCTCTGTGTTTCCTGTCTCTCTGTGCCAATTCGTCTTGTATGTTTAGTCAAGTCAACCAGTGTGTTTTTCCCGTACTCCTTTTGCTATTCTCCTTTTTCTAGTCCTCCCAGTTTTGACCCTTGCCTGTCTCTGGACTCTGTACCTGCCTGCCTGACCTTTCTGCCTCCCTTGACCACGAGCCTGTCTGCCACTCTGGATTATTAAACATTGTAAGACTCCAACCATCTGCCTCCTGTGTCTGCATCTGGGTCTCGCCTTGTACCCTGATAGTACAAACTGGCCATGACAGACCCAGCAGACTTGGACCAGTTCCGCCAAGCTTTCTCCCTGCAGGGAGCCACCATTGGGAGACATCAGGAGTTGCTACAGGGCCTTTTGGAAGGGCTCAGGTCCTTGACGGAACACCACGATCATGGGTTAAAGGCTATTATGGAGCAAATCAGGGAGTTAGCTCAGAGGCTACCTTCCACCTCTGAAAAACCCCAATCACCCAGTAAGTTTTCCCCTGTCTGTGGTGAGTTTGTACAGCCTATCCCGGCTCCCAGAGAACCCCACTTACCACCTCTGGAGCGATATTCGGGGAATCCTGGTACCTGCCAGGGTTTTCTTTCTCAGTGCACGCTTATTTTTGAGCTACAGCCTTCTTCGTTTCCATCAGACAGATCAAAGATAGCAGATATTATTACGCTAATGTCGGGAAGGGCGCTCTCCTGGGCTATGGCAGTTTGGGAGAAACAATCTGCCATTTGTGGTCATCTGGAGGAATTCATGGCAGAAGTGAGAAAGGTATTTGAGTCTCCGGTTTCCAGGAGAAAGGCGGCCAGTAAACTGCTTGACACTCCTGTAGTGTGGCAGACTACGCGGTTCATTTTCGCACATTGGCCGCCGAGTGTGCCTGGAATCCGGAGTCTCTTTTTGATACTTTTTTGCACGGATTATCTGAGGTAAAGGATGAGCTAGCTGCTCGGGAATTGCCAAAGGATCTCTACTCCATTATCGCCCTTAACATTAAAATTGATGGACGCCTAAGGGAACGCAATAGTGAGAGGAGGTCAGGTCTCGGGCCCATTCGTGCACCCGCTATGGCGCGTTCACCTCCAAGGGAATCCAGAAGTTTCCAAAGGCAGCTCTTCCGAGCGGATTCGAAGCCACCCGAGCACTCTCGGGAATCTATGACGTGTGAGTTGGATACTCCTAAGCCTATGCAGTTGGGAAGAACCAGGTTATCAGTTGGGGAACGCTCACGAAGGATGAATAATAACTGTTGTCTGTACTGTGGAGGGGCAGGACATTTTATAGCTACCTGCCCTATTAGGAAACCCTTGTCTCTAGTGGGTACCAGTGCTATGGTGAGTCAGACTGGGAGGTTCCTAATTCCCATCACCCGCACACCCCTTTTTGCTCTTGAGCTGTGGGGAGACCAATCTAAGTCTCTCCGAGTGCTCATTGACTCTGGGGCTGATGAATGTCTTATGGATGCCACGATAGCTTCGGAGCTTGGTATTCCCACTCAGCCTCTCTCTGTTCCCATGGATGCTAGGGCACTGGACGGCCGCTCTATAGGGGAAGTCACCCATAGTACTGTGCCAGTTCAATTACGGGTTTCTGGTAACCACAGTGAGACAATACACTTCCTCCTCGTTGCATCTACCCATGTTCTGGTTGTTTTGGGATTTTCTTGGCTTCAAAAACACAATCCGATGATTGACTGGACCACAAGCTCCATCCTGGGTTGGAGCCCATTTTGCCATCCTCACTGCCTTCAAGCAGCACAGCCTTCCTCAAGTCGTCTTCCTCTGGATGTTAGCAAGACTGTGGAAGTCTCTGCTATCCCCACAGAATACCATGACTTCCTGGAAGTGTTCAGTAAGGCACGTGCTACTTCCCTTCCCACGCACCGTCCTTATGATTGTGCCATTGATCTTCTCACAGGCACTACACTAACTTGGGGTTGATTGTATTCTCTGTCTGGACCGGAGACCAAAGCTATGGAGGAGTACATAAAGGAGTCTCTGGCCACTGGGGCCGTCCGTCCATCTGCATCTCCTGCCTGCGAAGGGTTTTTCTTTGTGGAGAAGGACAAGACCCTGCGTCCGTGCATTGACTATTGGGGACTTAATGACATTACTGTCAAAAATCGTTACCCCCTACCGCTCCTCGGCGTTTGAACCTCTCCAGGGGGCCACCATATTTTCCAAGTTGGACCTTTGAAATGCCTACCACCTGGTTCGGATACGAGAGGGGGATGAGTGGAAGACAGCCTTCAACACAGCCAGTGGACATTATGAGTACCAGGTCATGCCATTTGGACTCACCAACTGTCTTCCAGGCTTTGGTCAATGATGTGCTTCGGGACAGGCTAAACCGGTTTGTGTACCTTGACGACATCCTGTTTTTTCCCCCGATCTGCCCAAGAACATGTACTCCATGTCAGACAGGTCCTTCAGCGCCTCCTGGAGAACCAACTCTTCGTGAAAGCCAAAAAGTGTGAGTTCCACCGCTCTACAATCAGCTTTCTGGGATATGTCATTGCTGAGGGCAATGTTCAGATGGGTCCTGGAAAGGTGAAAGCAGTGGTGGATTGGCCTCAACCAACGTCCAGGGTGCAGTTGCAACGGTTTCTTGGGTTTGCAAACTTCTACCGCCGTTTCATTCGGGACTACAGCACCCTGACGGCCCCCCTCTCGGCACTCACCTCTCCCAAGGTACCGTTCAAATGGTCTCCAGCTGTCGACAAAGCCTTTGTGGACCTGAAGCATCGGTTCACAACAGCACCCATCCTCATCCATCCGGACCCCTCGCATCAATTTGTGGTGGAAGTGGATGCTTCGGATGTTGGAGTAGGGCCATCCTGCCCCAGTGATCTGCCCAGGACCAGAAGCTTCATCCCTGTGCCTTCCTGTCGCATCGTCTCAATCCTACTGAAAGGAACTACGATGTTGGCAACTGAGAACTCCTGGCGGTGAAGATGGCGTTGGAGGAGTGGAGGCACTGGCTGGAGGGAGCAGAACAGCCATTCCTGGTCTGGACTGAATATCTCCGTACAGCCAAGTGCCTCAACTCCGGGCAGGCCCGGTAGGCCCTCCTGTTTACCAGATTTAACTTCACCATCTCCTACCGCCCAGGGTCAAAGAATGTGAAGCCTGATGCCCTCTCCCGCCTATACAGTTCCTCTGCCACACCTTCAACCTCTGAATCCATTCTCCCTACCTCATGCCTTGCTGTCACTGTGGATTGGGGTATTGAGAACCTGGCCCGCGAGACACAACGCTCCCAACATGGACCTGAAGGGGACCCGGCTAACCGGCTGTTAGTCCCTAATCCAGTCCGGTCCCGGGTCCTGGAATGGGCTCATTCCTCCAGGCTAACCTGTCAGCCAGGGTCCGGTCGTACACTAGCCTTCCTCCGACAACGTTTCTGGTGGCCCACAATGGTCCCTGACGTCTCTGCCTTCGTCGCCGCATGCATAGTATGCTCAGAACAAGACTCCACGGCAAGCTCCTTCTGGCCTCCTTCAGCCACTACCGGTCCCTCATCGTCCCTGGTCTCATATATCTCTGGACTTTGTCACTGGGCTTCCTCCGTCTGATGGCAACACTGTCATTCTGACGGTAGTCGATCGGTTCTCCAAGGCCATCCATTTCATCCCTCTCCCCAAACTACCTTCTGCCAAGGAGACGGCCCAGCTTATAGTGCAGCATGTCTTCCGGATCCATGGACTCCCGGTAGACATGGTCTCAGATCGGAGTTCTTGTCTCAGTTCTGGAAGGTGTTCTGCACCCTTATTGGGTCGTCGGCCAGTCTGTCATCCGGATTCCATCCCCAAACTAACGTTCAGTCGGAGCGAGCCAACCAAGACCTGGAGACCACCTTAAGGTACCTGGTCTCAACCAAAGTGACACAGTAGTTTCCAGAAGAACTGGAAATGTGATGTTATAAAATGTGATGACCCACCTGTGTCGTGAATTTACTTGGCTGGTTAAATAGATAAATACAAGTGTCTGCATTCAAGACCTCTTCACACAAGGCCTATAGTTCCACCCCATTGTCATGACTAGAATGTTCAGACTGGTTTGACTAGGGAACATAGGAGTGAATACAGTGGGCCTACCGTATAGTTCAAAGGGCCAATAGTTCAATAGTTCAACCCTATCTAGAGGTGTGTAGGCCTATACCTGAGGTTGATCCAAGGAAATGGTAGATGGGTTTTAATTGAGGACATTGAGGTAATTAAAAGGCTTTATATTAGATTTTAAGACTATTTTAAGATTGAAACAGCACTGGTAGCTACAGTTGAAGTTGGAAGTTTACAAGCACCTTTGCCAAATACATTTAAACTCAGTTTTTCACAATTCCTGACATTTAATCCTAGTAAAAATTACCTGTTTTAGGTCAGTTAGGATTACCACTTTATTTTAAGAATGTCAAATGTCAGAATAATAGTAGAGAGAATTATTTCTTTCAGATTTTATTTCTTTCATCACATTCCCAGTGGGTCAGAAGTTTACATACACTCAATTAGTATTTGGTAGCATTGCCTTTAAATTGTTTAACTTGTGTCAAATGTTTCAGGTTGCCTTCCACAAGCTTCCCACAATAAGTTGGGTGAATGTTGGCCCATTCCTCCTGACAAAGCTGGTGTAACTGAGTCAGGTTTGTAGGCCTCCTTGCTCACACACTTTTTCAGTTCTGCCCACACATTTTCTGTAGGATTGAGGTCAGGGCTTTGTGATGGCCACTCCAATACCTTGACTTGTTGTCTGGAAGCTTTAACTTCCTGACTGATGTCTTGAGATGTTGCTTCAATATATCCACATACTTTTCCTGCGCATGATGCCATCTATTTTATGAAGTGCACCAGTCCCTCCTGCAGCAATGCACCCCCACAACATGATGCTGCCACCCCCGTTCACGGTTGGGATGGTGTTCTTCGGGTTGCAAGCCTCCCCCTTTTTCCTCCAAACATAACTACAGTCATTATGGCCAAACAGTTCTATTTTTGTTTCATCAGACCAGAGGACATTTCTCCAAAAAGTACGATCTTTGTCCCCATGTGGAGTTGAAAACCATAGTCTGGCTTTTTTTATGGCGGTTTTGGAGCAGTGGCTTCTTCCTTGATGAGCGGCCTTTCAGGTTATGTTGATATAGGACTCGTTTTACTGTGGATATAGATTATTTTGTATCCGTTTCCTCCAGAATCTTCACAAGGTCTGATTGATTTGCACTTTTCGCACCAAAGTACGTTCATCTCTAGGAGACAGAATGTGTCTCCTTCCTAAGCGGTATGAGGGCTGCGTGGTCCCATGGTGTTAATACTTGCGTACTATTGAACGTGGTACCTTCAGGCGTTTGGAAATCGCTCCCAAGGATGAACCAGACATGTGGAGGTCTACAATTTTTTTCTGAGGTCTTGGCTGATTTCTTTAGATTTTCCCATGATGTCAAGCAAAGAGGCACTGAGCTTGAAAGTAGGCCTTGAAATACATCCACAGGTACACCCCCAATTGACTCAAATGATGTCAATTAACATATCAGAAGCTTCTAAAACAATGATATCATTTTCTGGAATTTTCCAAGCTGTTTAAAGGCACAGTCAACTTAGTGTATGTAAACTTCTGTCTTCTTGTTTGTAAACAATTGTTAGAAAAATGACTTGTGTCATGCACAAAGTAGATGTCCTAACCGACTTGCCAAAACTATAGATGGTTAACAAGAAATGTGTGGAGTGGTTGAAAAAAGCCTTTCTTCACCCCATTGTTGGTGTTAAGGGACCATTTTAGGTCCTCAGTGATGTGAATACCGAGGAAAATGAAGCTTTTGACCCTCTCCACTGCGGCCCGTCGACATGGATGGGGGCGTGCTCTCACTGCTGGCTCCGTTAGTCCACAATCAGCTCCTTCGTTTTGTTGACGTTGAGGGAGAGGTTATTTTCCTGGCAGCACTCTGCCAAGGCATTCACCTCCTCTATGTAGGCGGTCTCGTCATTGTTGGTAATCAGGCCTACCTCTGTTGCATCGTCAGCAAACTTGAGGATTAAGTTGGAGACGTGCGTGGCCATGCAGTCATGGGTGAACAGGGAGCACGGGAGGGGAGTGACAACACACGCCAGTGGAGCACCCGTGTTGGGGATCAGCGTAATGTTGGGGATCAGCGTAATGTTGAGGA
The DNA here is from genome assembly GCF_016432855.1 of Salvelinus namaycush. Classification (NCBI taxonomy): domain Eukaryota; kingdom Metazoa; phylum Chordata; class Actinopteri; order Salmoniformes; family Salmonidae; genus Salvelinus; species Salvelinus namaycush. The sequence goes on along the minus strand of NC_052326.1, from coordinate 48,359,903 downwards.
TCAGGTGTTGTTGCCTACCTTCACCAGCTGGGGTAAAGTTAGGCTAGCTAGTTCCGTTACGAAGTCAAAAAGCCTAGCTATAGATTCAAACTGTGGGGAGGGGGACTCTGTGATGGAGCTTTCTGAAAAGGAGATAGAGACGGTACTGCCATTAATAACAAATTAAAAGAAGTGATGAATAAAAGTGATGCAATCAACGGTCAATATTTTGTTTTTTAAATTTGGGGTATGACGGTCTACTACAAATCAGTCTGACTTTGACTCTGACAGTACGTTTGACAGTATTTCAATCAGAAAGAAGTGGTTTGAAGTGATTGAAATGCATCAGAATGGTATTGGGAAGTTCAGAAAATCATCAGGCAATCATTTTGCATGATCTTCTAGGTAGAAAAGAACATCATCATTGGTAATTTACTTTTCCCCCCATTCTACCAGATGATACTGACATTCTATGAACTAAGCGCGATTTTATTTATTTTATTTCCGTTTCTCTCGCAAACCCATTTTCAAATCAGATGACCCAAATCGAATCAAATCAAATTGTATTTGTCACGTGTCGAATACAACAGGTGTAGGTAGACCTTACAGTGAAATGCTTACTTACAAGCCCTTAACCAACAATGTAGTTTTAAGAAAATGCCCCACCCAAAAAATAAGAGATAAGAATGACAAATAATTAAAGAGCAGCAGTAAACAACAATAGCTAGGCTATATACAGGGGGTACCAGTACAGAGTCAATGTCAATGTGCGGGGGCACCAGTGTCGATGTAATTGAGGTAATATGTACATGTAGGTAGAGTTATTAAAGTGACTATGCATAGATGATAACAGAGAGTAGCAGCAGCGTTCAAGAGGGGGAGGGAGGGGGGCAATGCAAATAGTCTGGGTAGCCATTTGATTAGCTGTTCAGGAGTCCTATGGCTTGGGGGTAGAAGCTATATAGGAGGCTCTTGGACCTAGCGCTCCGGTACCGCTTGCCGTGCAGTAGCTGGAGTCTTTGACAATTTTGAGGGCCTTCCTTTGACACCGCCTGGTATAGAGGTCCTGGATGGCAGGAAGCTTGGCCCCGGTTATGTACTGGGCCATACGCACTACCCTCTGTAGTGCCTTGCAGTCAGAGGCCGAGCAGTTGCCATACCGGGCAGTGATGCAAACCGTTAGGATGCTCTCGATGGTGCAGCTGTAAAACCTTTTGAGGATCTGAGGACTCATGTCAAATCCTTTCAGTCTCATGAGGGGGAATAGGTTTTGTTGTGCCCTCTTCACGACTGTCTTGGTGTGTTTGGATCATGTTAGTTTGTTGATGTTGTGGACACCAAGGGACTTGAAGCTCTCAACCTTCTCCACTACAGCACCGTCGATGAGAATGGGGGCGTGCTCGGTCCTCTTTTTCCTGGAGTCCACAATCATCTCCTTTGTCTTGATCACGTTGAGGGAGAGGTTGTTGTCCTGGCACCACACGTTGAGGTCTCTGACCTCCTCCCTATAGGCTGTCTTGTCGTTGTCGGTGATCAGTCCTACTACTGTTATGTCATCAGCAAACTTAATGATGGTGTTGGAATCGTGCCTGGCCATGCAGTCATGAGTGAACAGGGAGTGCAAGAGGGGGCTCAGCACGCACCCCTGAGGGGCCCCCGTGTTGAGGATCAGTGTCGCGGAAGTGTTGTTACCTACCCTTACCACCTGGGGGCGGCCCGTCAGGAAGTGCAGGATCCAGTTGCAGAGGGAGGGGTTTAGTCCCAGGGTCCTTAGCTAAGTGATGAGCTTTGAGAGCACTATGGTGTTGAACGCTGAGCTGTAGTCAATGAATAGAATTCTCACATAGGTGATCCTTTTATCCAGGTGTGAAAGGGCAGTGTGGAGTGTAATAGAGGTTGCATCATCTGTGGATCTGTTGGTGCGGTATGCAAATTCTAGGGTCTAGGGTTTCTGGGATAATGGTGTTGATGTGAGCCATGACCAGCCTTTCAAAGCATTTCATGGCTACAGACGTGAGTGCTACGGGTCAGTAGTCATTTAGGCAGATTACGTTAGTGTTTTTGGGCACAGGGACTATGGTGGTCTGCTTGCAATATGTTGGTATTGCAGACTCATACAGGGAGAGGTTGAAAATGTCAGTGACACTTGCCAGTTGGTTAGCGCAAGCTCGGAGTACACGTCCTGGTAATCCGTCTGGCCCTGCGGCCTTGTGAATGTTGACCTGTTTGAAGGTCTTACTCACATTGGCTGCGGAGAGCGTGATCACACAGTCCTCTGGAACAGCTGATGCTCTCATGCATGTTTCAGTGTTACTTGCCTCAAAGCGAGGATAGAAGTTATTTAGCTCCTCTGGTAGGCTCGTGTCACTGGGCAGTTCTCGGCTGTGCTTCCCTTTGTAGTCTGTGATAGTTTGCAAGCCCTGCCACATCCGACGAGTGTCGGAGCCGGTGTAGTATGATTCGATTTTAGTCCTGTATTGATGCTTTGCCTGTTTGATGGTTCTTAGGAGGGCACAGCGGGATTTCTTATAAGCTTCCAGGTTAGAGTCCCGCTCCTTGAAAGCGGCAGCTCTACCCTTTAGTTCAGCACGAATGTTGCCTGTAATCCATGGCTTCTGGTTGGGGTATGTACGTACAGTCACTGTGAGGACAACGTCCTTGATGCCGTCCTCGATATTGATAAAGCCAGTCACTGATGTGGTGTACTCCTCAATGCCATCGGAAGAATCCCGGAACATATTCCAGTCTGCGCTAGCAAAAAAGTCCTGTAGTTTAGCATCTGCTTCATCTGACCACTTTTTTATAGACCGAGTCACTGGTGCTTCCCGCTTTAATTTGAGCTTGTAAGCAGGAATCAGGAGGATAGAATTATTGTCAGATTTGCCAAATGGAGGGCGAGGAAGAGATTTGCACTCGTCTCTGTGTGTGGAGTAATGGTGGTCTAGAATTTGTTTTCATCTGGTTGCACATTTAACATACTGATAGAAATTAGGTAGAACTGATTTAAGTTTCCTTGCATTAAAGTCCCCGGCCACTAGGAGCGCCGCCTATGGATGAGAGTTTTCCTGTTTGCTTATGGCGGCATACAGCTCATTGAGCGCGGTTTTAGTGCCAGCATCGGTCTGTGGTGGTATATAGACAGCTACGAAAAATACATTTAAACTCTTTAGGTAGATAGTGTGGTTTGCAGTTTATCATGAGATTCTCTACCTCAAGCGAGCAAAACCTTGAGATTTCCTTAGATATCGTGCACCAGCTGTTGTTCACATATATGCATAGGCCCCCGCCCCGTGTCTTACCAGAGACTGCTGTTCTGTCCTGCCGATTTTGTGTATAACCCATCAGCTGTATGTTCTTAATGTCGTCATTCAGCCACGACTCGGTGAAACATAAGATATTACAGTTTTTAATGTCCCGTTGGTAGGATATACGTGCTTTCAGCTCGTCCCATTTATTTTCCAGCGATTGAACACTAGCTAGCAGGATGAAAGGCAAGGGCAGATTAGCCACTCGTTGCCTGATCCTCGCAAGGCACCCTGATCTTTTTCCAAGAAACCTCAGTTGCCTTCTCCAGCGAATCACGGGGATCTGGGCCTGGTCGGGTGTCTGTAGTAGTATGTCCCTCCCGTCCGACTCATTAAAGAAGAACTCTTTGTCCTGTTTGAGGTGAGCAATCGCAGTTCTGATGTCCAGAAGCTCTTTTCGGTCATAAGAGATGGTAGCAGCAACATTATGTACAAAACAAGTTACGAACAACACGAAAAAACAAACAAAATAGCATGGGCGGTCAAGAGCCGATAAGATGGCAGCCCTTTCCTCCGGCGCCATCGTCGCGACCCCTAGTTTGTGAAATCCTGCCATATGACCTACAAATGGTATGTACAATGACCTAAAATTGTACTGCGACGGTATATAATGGCACGGGTGGCAATAGCGATGAATGAATGGAATGTATAGGGATGACACACCAGTGAATGATTGATTGAAGGTTGTGTATTTGTATAAACATAATGAGTAAGAAGTGTTTGTTTGAATGATATGTTTGAATGATAGGCCTGTAAGATATTGAGTAAATAAAGTAATATAACTGAAAACTGAAAGAGGCACATTAAATGACACTATAGAAAGTACTTTTATTGGATTAAACTATGGGAACCCCACACAATAACATTTGCTTCTGCAATATCTATCATAGCAATCAAATGTGCTTTAATATCTTTGATAATGAATTTTTGTGACCAACTTTATTATTATTATTTCAGATCAGGCAATAACATGCACTGTCAACTGTGGGAAATTATATAGACAGGTGTGTGCCTTTCCAAATCATGTCCAATCAATTGAATTTACCACAGGTGCACTCCAATCAAGTTGTAGAAACATCTCAAGGATGATCAATGGAAACAGGATGCACCTGAACTCAGTTTCGAGTCTCATAGCAAAGGGTCTGAATACTTATGTAAATAAGGTATTTTTTCTGTTATTATTTGTATACATTTTCTAAAATGTCTAAGAACCTGTTTTCGCTTTGTCATTATGGGGTATTGTGTTTAGATTGATGAGATTTTTTTGGTTTAATCCAATTTAGAATAAGGATGTAACGGAACAAAATGTGGAAAATGGGAAGATGTCTGAATATTTTCCGAATGCGCTGTAAGTGTGTTGACTGTTACAAAGGTCTTGTTTGCGATGTTAACAAATTAAATACGCAGTGGCATGGTGCATATAGCCATAGAAGCACAGTGACATGTGCCTCAATGCAGTCATATTTGTGGCATATTGGGAGTGTGGCTTTCAGTTAGTTATTTTTGATTATTATTATTTTTTTTTTTAAGTATTTCCTTCTGAAAATGATCTACATCTTGAGTGTAGGTGCAAGGTGTATGGGTTGTCTGTTTCACATGAAATTGTGAATTACTTGGCACCACCATGTGGCTTCTTTGTTTGACAAATAGAACCACGTTTCATTCCACGCAAATGTATGAAGAAAATAATAATATACTACATAAATCATAAAAGCAGCATTTATTCTGTTGCATTTGAAGTGCCTGTATAATTAGATAACAATGTAATCTGTAGGCCAATTCCAATTCTAAGCAGAAGAATTTAGTGAGGAATGGGTTGGTGAAAGGAATATGATTGAGGCTCCCTCAATCCAATGGTTTGGTTTGAAATCCTTGAGGGGGACTGAATGCGTGCATACTCCATGAGGGAGGGAGAAACGGAATTGGGCTTGTATCATGTTCACTCACACTCCACGGGTGGAACATGAATTGAGCAACAAACAGCCCAAAGGCTCAATGCTAGACATAAAAAAAGATTGAGAAAGTAAGAATAGGTCAGACTATTCTTGTTTTTACACCAATTACAAACAAAAAAAACATTGTAAATTGTGATCTGAAAAGGACACATACTTTACCATGAATAGCACAGTGAATGTGTCCTCAATAAATGAAAAAGCATTGTTGAATGACAGTATGGCTAAGAAAGGCAATTCACTTTTAAGTACATTTTGTATCACGCTATCATCTTATGAAAGAAAAAAAATAAACATTACAAAGAACATTACAAAGAATCTAGTAATTACTGGAAAATATGTTATTCTATGAATCAAGTGCGGTGAGTGCATTGGGAAAAAAGACTGTAGGTAGTGCATAGTCTTAAGCAGGGGTTCCCAAACCTGTTCCTGGGGGCCACATTTTTGTTTACACAGCTGATTCAAATAACCAACTCATAGTCACGCTTTGATTACTTGAATCAGCTGTGTAGTGCCCGGGCAAAAACCAAAACATGCCCCCAGGACCGAGCTTGGGAAACCCTGTTTTAAACTACAGTAGCATATAAAAACTGATACAATTCTAGATTGACAGGGAGAGCAAATGCGCTTCACACCTTTTCAGATATTATTTATTTCACTTACACTAGATCTAGGAGCACATAGTTCTTACTGAAAGCCAACATTTATTAAAAAATATTTCATTTCTTTAAAGGTTTATAATCACTAGCTCTTGATTTAACATGGCAGAGAACCAGGACCCGTATTCACAAATAGTGCTGATCTTGGCGATATACAGTACCAGTCAAAAGTTTGGACACACCTACTCATTCAAGGGTTTTTCTTTATATTTACTATTTTCTACATTGTAGAATAATAGTGAAGACATCAAAACTATGAAAGAACACATATGGAATCATGTAGTACCCAAAATCTAGATATTTTATATTTTAAATTCTTCAAAGTAGCCACCCTTTGCCTTGATGACAGCTTGGCACACACTTGGCATTCTCGCAATCAGTTTCATGAAGTAGTCACCTGGAATGAATTTCAATTAACAGGTGTGCCTTGTGAATTTGTGGAATTTCTTTCCTTCTTAATGCATTTGAGCCAATCAGTTGTGTTGTGACAAGGTAGGGGTGGTAAACAGAAAATAGCCCTATTTGGTAAAAGAACAAGTACATATTATGGCAAGAACAGCTCAAATAAGCAAAGAGAAACGACAGTCCATTATTACTTTAAGACACGAAGGTCCGCCAATCCGGAAAATGTCAAGAACATTGAACGTTTCTTTAAGTGATCGCAAAAACCATCATGCGCTATGATGAAACTGGCTCTTATGAGGACCACCACAGGAAAGGAAGACCCAGAGTTACCTCTGCTGCAGAGGATAAGTTCATTAGAGTTAACTGCACCTCAGAAATTGCAGCCAAGGTAAATGCTTCACAGAGTTCAAGTAACAGACACATCAACATCAACTGTTCAGAGGAGACTGCGTGAATCAGGCCTTCATGGTTGAATTGCTGCAAATAATCCACTACTAAAGGACACCAATAAGAAGAATATACGTGCTTGGGCCAAGAAACACGAGCAATGGACATTAGACTGGTGGAAATCTGTCCTTTGGTCTGAGTCCAAATTTGAGATTTTTGGTTCCAACCGCAGTGTATTTGTGAGACACAGAGTAGGTGAGCTGATGATCTCCGCATGTGTGGTTTCCACCGTGAAGCATGGAGGAGGAGATGTGATGGTGCTTTGCTGGTGACACGGTCTGTGATTTATTTAGAATTTAAGGCACACTTAACCAGCATGGCTACTGCAGCATTCTGCCATCCCATCTGGTTTTCGCTTACAGCACAATGTCCCAACACACCTCCAGGCTGTGACAGGGCTATTTGACCAAGAAGGAGAGTGATGGAGTGCTGCATCAGATAACCTGGCCTCCACAATCACCCGACCTCAACCCAATTGAGATGGTTTGGGATGAGTTGGACCGCAGAGTAAAGGAAAAGCAGCCAACAAGTGCTCAGTATATGTGGGAACTCCTTCAAGACTGTTGGAAAAGCTTTCCAGGTGAAGCTGTTGAGAGAATGCCAAGACTGTGCAAAGCTGTCATCAAGGCAAACGGTGGCTACTTTGAAGAAGCTAAAATCTAAAATATCTGTTTTGGTTACTACATGATTCCATATGTTATTTCATCGTTTTGATATCTTCACTATTATTTTACAATGTAGAAAATAGTAAAAATAAAGACCCTTGAATGAGTAGGTGTGTCCAAACTTTTGACTGGTATTGTATGTATGTATCATCTTATTCATTCTTTTCTAAAAGGCAAAACTGATCCTAGATCAGCCCTCCTACTCTGAGACACTTCAAATACGGGCCCAGGCCTGCATCCCAACAGTCTAAAGTCATACTGGGAATTTGCTTTCCACCCTGTCCAGTTCTTTCAGACCAGATGAAGGAAAGGAGACGAGGAAGACACGTTAGTCTATTGAGATGCTTATTTTAGCTTTAGCTCACTTGGGAGCGACAGTCCTTGGCTTGTTGTAGACAAGGAAGTCTGAGACATCGTGCCACACGTTGCTGTCGTGGTAGAGGTAGTTCATGGAGGACTGCAGTGAAGGCTGCAGGGTGTGGGGGTGGTACTCGAACAGCCACAGCACGATGCCCCACACCAGGGTAGCAAACAGGGGGAAGGGGTCCCGCTTGGGCTGTGGTACAATGCCTTTCTCCACAGCCAGGCGAGACAAGGCAAACAGGATCCTAGACAGCAGGTACATGTTGATCTAGAGACGTGACAAGGAAGATCCTTTCATTAGACAAGACAACAAGGAAGTACATTTCATTAGAAATACAGTAAGGTAGAATATTGGCTAGCCTACATAAGAACAGTCTTGGGCAGCTTCCTTTCGACCACTCTTTCTCTCGTAACCACTTTGAAGACTTGACATAGTGCAACAAGGTGACAGATCCAGATGTTTTATTGGTCATGTATTGGCACTAGTAACCCAGGTTGAGCGCAGCCCTCATGACATAAGTATTGTCAATTTATCTGGCTATTAATCTCTTGTGGAAAGACAAATATAACATAAATGGGATGGGACGACTACAGAGGAACAACTGTTCCAGTGTGCTGGTTTTGTGTCACTGGTTATTTGGACAGTTCACAATTCACCTGCACGTTTTGAATTTCAGGAGTGGACATTTGGCCCATAGACTTACCTGAGACTTCAGGGAGAGGGGGGGGGATAGGGCTACCAATGAGGTTCTGGCAATTGTGCTAGTTTCATCTCTCATAACTCTTCCCCTAGATCATCATAGAGCAGTTTATGCCATGTTTTAGTTCTGGATTACCTGGCTATTGATGTTGTCGTTTTCCCCAAACACCAACCAGCCACCGAGGCAGGCGGCAAAGAAGGACTGAGACTGTAGACTCTTCCCCTGGATCCTCTCCTGTAGGGCCTGCAGTCCTTTGTACGTGAACACAAAGTAAGCGAGGTTGCGCGAGTGTTGGTACGTGGCCTTCACAATGGCTCGCAGCTTATCTTTCAGGCTGAGCATATGAAAAAGGGTGGTGGGGGGAGCATATGAAAAAGGTTTATGGGGGGGAGCATATGAAAAAGGGTGGTGGGGAGCATATAAAAGGGTGGGGGGGGCGCATTGTTCATTGTTAATAGACCATTATCAATTTTTGATGCAGATTTGATTTATTTTAGCACTAGCTAAGGGATTTTGGAGAGTGCTTAAATGTATTCTTACCTTCCACTTCTGAAAAGAAACGTCATGACAAGAGCATGGGGTGCCCGGATTTTTGCCCCATAACTGTAAATTAGAAATATCAGGTTCAAGGTCAGTGTCAACTGATTTACACGTGTGTGATATGGCAGGTCAGCCAAACTGTATGAATCTTGAGGAAGGTCAAACCACTGAGTTAGCAAGCTACAGTTAGGCTAACTAATGTCAAGTGTTTCAGGGTTTGATAGATAGCTACTAACTTTAGTTAACTAACAACAACGCTAGGTCCATCTAGCTGACTTTGCTTGACCATCATCATTAGCAACATAGCTAGTTATTTCAATACGCTTGCTGGCCAACCTTGGCTAACTAGCTCAAAGGGCAGCTAGCTACTGTACGTTGGATAGCAAGCTGTAAAATAATAGCTAACGTAGATAACAGATTCTAGCTAAGTGGTCAAGCTAGCTAGCTAGAAATAAGCAAAGTAAGTTAGCTAGCTAGAAAGTAAGTAGCTAAGTAAACAACTCACACAGCACCATTTCGGAATCCTTTAACAACTGCAAGTGCAGCTTTATACTTTTCTTGCTGTAATAAATTATTAATCATGTACACCACAGTTTTGACTAAATCTGGACCTGCCATTTTGGGTGTCTTGACTGAATGTGACACAAATCCAAGCGTTTTAGTGCCGCGCAAATATTTTCCGTCACGGGACAAGGAATCTGCATGAAGGTTCCTATTTAAGCCTGAGGACAGCCACCAAGTTACAGTAACTGTCCAGTGTTGCCAGATTTCAATGAAATATGACCTATTTACAATATGAGAAATTGTTTTCCTTCCAAAAAAGGGTAGTTAAGTATGTTTTAAGATCAGCTTTTCTGTGGTGGAATGGTGTGAGCGTACTCCAATAACATAATTACTTCTTCTCCATTTGGGTTTAATGGCAGTTGGCATCCAATACAACTGTGTTTTTCGACTTCAAATGATTTTTTTTTTTTTGCACAAATAAAAAAGAAACATCCCAAACTACATATACTACACTACCCACCCCTAGCCAACTATCCATGCTACAGAGTTCAGGTAAATTAATCCCTTCTTGGCCCACAGGCCTGGGAGGGCGGCACTCCTTCTCCCAACATCTTCTGTAGATCCTCTGCAGTTATGTCTTGAGCATCCAGAAAACATCCTGCCGCTTTCACAATAATGGCAATTCTCTCTGACCTGCTTTCTACTTGCGCAGCACAATTCACGACCAATGCCATGAAGGACAAAAACCTGGATTTGTCAACGCACAGCAACATTCACTTTTTTCATTGGCCCTTTTATCACAGTGACGGAGGAAGCATTCCCTCCCTCTCTACCCTTCTCACTGCCTCTGCATATGTAACACCCTGTCCTACTCTGACTTTAGCTACCTCTATCTGTTTCACTTTAACCAGTCATTCTGTATTCTTGGCTTAATGACTATCTTCACAGTTACGACACTGTCAGGGCTCCTCCTTCAGACATGTCTCCACTAAATGGAAACCTCCACCCCTACCACATCTCAGCTGAACCTTCCTACACACTGACCATGCCCATACTTCTGGCAGCGGAAACTCTGAAAAACATTAGGCACAAATGCTCTAACCGAATAACTCATATCCTAACATCACCCTATCAGGGAGAACCTCCAACTCAAAGCACAGCATCACGGCCAGACTTTCCTCCCTCCAGCCGCCTCGATTTCTGGTTAATCGTCGGGCTTCACACACGCCAAGAACCTTCTTTAGTTGCTAATCCTCGACACTTAGAGGCATGGTTATCACCGCCTTGAGAGGAGCTCTGCTCCGTAGACTAAAACACATTACCTCTCATTCCCCGCAGTCAACCCAAGCACAATCCCTCTGGGATATAAACTCAGCAAAAAAAGAAATGTCCCTTTTTCAGGACCTTGTCTTTCAAAGATAACTCGTAAAAATCCAAATAACAGATCTTCATTGTAAAGGGTTTAAACACTGTTTCCCATGCTTGCTCAATGAACCATAAACAATTAATGAACATACACCTGTTGAACGGTCGTTAAGACACTAACAGCTTACAGATGGTAGGCAATTAACTCTTTGGGGTAGGGGGCAGTATTTTCACGTCCGGATGAAAAGCGTGCCCAGAGTAAACTGCCTGCTACTCAGGCCCAAATCCTAGGATATGCATATTATTAGTAGATTTGGATAGAAAACTCTGAAGTTTCTAAAACTGTTTGAATGATGTCTGTGAGTATAACAGAACTCATATGGCAGGCAAAAACCTGAGAGAAAATCCAACCAGTAAGTGGGAAATCTGAGGTTTGTAGGTTTTCAACTCTTTGCTTATCCAAGGTACAGTGGAAATTGGGTCATCTTGCACTTCCTAAGGCTTCCACTAGATGTCAACAGTCTTTAGAACCTTGTTTGATGCTTCTACTGTGAAGTGGGGGTGAATGAGAGAAGATTGAGTAAGGTCTCTCCCAGAGTGCCACGAGCTGACCATGCGCGTTCATGTGAGAGTTAGCTGCGTTCCATCGCATTTCTGAAGACAAAGGAATTCTCCGGTTGGAATATTATTGAAGATTTATGTTAAAAACATCCTAAAGATTGATTCTATACATCGTTTGACATGTTTCTACGGACTGTAACGTAACTTTTTGGACTTTTCGTCCGTACTTTCTGCTGGGCTTGCACGCGCGTCGTGAGTTTAGATTGTGTACTGAACGCGTGAACAACAAGGAGGAATTTGGACATAAATTATTAACATTATCGAACAAAACAAACATTTATTGTGGAACTGGGATTCCTGGGAGTGCATTCTAATGAAGATCATCAAAGGTAAGTGAATATTTATAATGCTATTTCTGACTTCTGTTGACTCCAACATGGCGGATATCTCTTTGGGTTGATTTGTCGTCTGAGCGCCGTACTCAGATTATTGCATGGTTTGCTTTTTCCGTAAAGTTTTTTTGAAATCTGACACAGCGGTTGCATTAAGAAGAAGTGGATCTACAATTCCATGTATAACACTTGTATTTTCATCAACATTTATGATGACTATTTCTGTAAATTGATGTGGCTCTCTGCAAAATCACCGGATGTTTTGGAACTACTGAACATAACGCGCCAATGTAAACTCAGATTTTTTGATATAAATATGAACTTTACCGAACAAAACATACATGTATTGTGTAACATGAAGTCCTATGAGTGTCATCTGATGAAGATCATCAAAGGTTAGTGATTAATTTGATCTATATTTCTGCTTTTTGTGACTCCTCTCTTTGGGTGGGAAAATGGCTGTGTTTTTCTGTGAATAGGCACTCACCTAATATAATCGTTTGGTTTGCTTTCGTCGTAAAGCCTATTTGAAATCGGACACTGTGGCTGGATTTACAACAAGTGTATCTTTAAAATGGTGTAAAATACATGTACAGTGGGGCAAAAAAGTATTTAGTCAGCCACCAATTGTGCAAGTTCTCCCACTTAAAAAGATGAGAGAGGCCTGTAATTTTCCTCATAGGTACACTTCAACTATGACAGACAAAATGAGAAAAAAAATCCAGAAAATCACATTTTAGGATTTTTAATGAATTTATTTGCAAATTATGGTGGAAAATAAGTATTTGGTCACCTACAAACAAGCAAGATTTCTGGCTCTCACAGACCTGTAACTTCTTCTTTAAGAGGCTCCTCTGTCCTCCACTCGTTACCTGTATTAATGGCACCTTATTGAGCTTGTTATCAGTATAAAAGACACCTGTCCACAACCTCAAACAGTCACACTCCAAACTCCACTATGGCCAAGACCAAAGAGCTGTCAAAGCAATTATTAGGAAATGGAAGACATACAAGACCACTGATAATCTCCCTCGATCTGGGGCTCCACGCAAGATCTCACACCGTGGGGTCAAAATGATCACAAGAAAAAAATCCCAGAACCACACGGGGGGACCTAGTGAATGACCTGCAGAGATCAGGGACCAAAGTAACAAAGCCTACCATCAGTAACACACTACGCCGCCAGGGACTCAAATCCTGCAGTGCCATGTGTCCCCCTGCTTAAGCCAGTACATGTCCAGGCCAGTCTGAAGTTTGCTAGAGAGCATTTGGATGATCCAGAAGAAGATTGGGAGAATGTCATATGGTCAGATGAAACCAAAATATAACTTTTTGGTAAAAACTCAACTCGTCGTGTTTGGAGGACAAAGAATGCTGAGTTGCATCCAAAGAACACCATACCTACTGTGAAGCATGGGGGTGGAAACATCATGCTTTGGGGCTGTTTTTCTGCAAAGGGACCAGAACGACTGATCCGTGTAAAGGAAAGAATGAATGGGGCCATGTATCGTGAGATTTTGAGTGGAAACCTCCTTCCATCAGCAAGGGCATTGAAGATGAAACGTGGCTGGGTCTTTCAGCATGACAATGATCCCAAACACACCGCCCGGGCAACGAAGGAGTGGCTTCGTAAGAAGCATTTCAAGGTCCTGGAGTGGCCTAGCCAGTCTCCAGATCTCAACCCCATAGAAAATCTTTGGAGGGAGTTGAAAGTCCGTGTTGCCCAGCAACAGCCCCAAAACATCACTGCTCTAGAGGAGATCTGCATGGAGGAATGGGCCAAAATACCAGCAACAGTGTGTGAAAACCTTGTGAAGACTTACAGAAAACGTTTGACCTCTGTCATTGCCAACAAAGGGTATATAACAAAGTATCGAGATAAACTTTTGTTATTGACCAAATACTTATTTTCCACCATAATTTGCAAATAAATTCATTAAAAATCCTACAATGTGATTTTTTGGATTTTTTTCCCTCATTTTGTCTGTCATAGTTGAAGTGTACCTATGATGAAAATTACAGGCCTCTCATCTTTTTAAGTGGGAGAACTTGCACAATTGGTGGCTGACTAAATAATTTTTTGCCCCACTGTATTTTTGAGAAATTTTATTTATGGGATTTCTGTTGTTTTGAATTTGGCGCCCTGTAGTTTCACTGGCTGTTGACGAGGTGAGACGCTACCGTCCCACATACCCTAGAGAGGTTAAGGTCAGAGTTATGAAAACTTAGGACACTAAAGAGGCCTTTCTACTGACTCTGAAAAACACCAAAAGAAAGATGCCCTGGGTCCCTGCTCATCTGCTTGAACGTGCCTTAGGCATGCTGCAAGGAGGCATGAGGACTGCAGATGTGGCCAGGGAAATAAATTGCAATGTCCGTACTGTGAGACGCCTAAGACAGCGCTACAGGGAGACAGGATGGACAGCTGATCGTCCTCGCAGTGGCAGACCACGTGTAACAACACCTGCACAGGATCGGTACATCCACACATCACACCTGCGGGACAGGTACAGGATGGCAACAACAACTGCCCGAGTTAAACCAGGAACGCACAATCCCTCCATCAGTGCTCAGACTGTCCGCAATAGGCTGAGAGAGTTGAAAGGCAGGTCCTCACCAGACATCACCGGCAACAACGTCGCCTATGGGCACAAACCCACCATCGCTGGACCAGACAGGACTGGCAAAAAGTGCTCTTCACTGACGAGTCGCGGTTTTGTCTCACCAGGGGTGATGGTCAGATTTGCGTTTATCGTCGAAGTAATGAGCGTTACACTGAGGCCTGTACTCTGGAGCGGGATCGATTTGGAGGTGGAGGGTCCGTCATGGTCTGGGGTGGTGTGTCACAGCATCATCGGACTGAGCTTGTTGTCATTGCAGGCAATCTCAACGCTCTGCGTTACAGGGAAAACATCCTCCTCCCTCATGTGGTACCCTTCCTGCAGGCTCATCCTGATATGACCCTCCAGCATGACAATGCCACCAGCCATACTGCTCGTTTTGTGCATGATTTCCTGCAAGACAGGAATGTCAGTGTTCTGCCATGGCCAGCGAAGAGCCTGGATCTCAATCCCATTAAGCACGTCTGGGACCTGTTGGATCGGAGGGTGAGAGCTAGGGCCATTCCCCCCAGAAATGTCAGAGAACTTGCAGGTGCCTTGGTGGAAGAGCGGAGTAACATCTCACAGCAAGAACTGGCAAATCTGGTGCAGTCCATGAGGAGATGCACTGCAGTACTTAATCCAGCTTGTGGCCACACCAGATACTGACTGTTACTTTTGATTTTGACCCACCCTTTGTTCAGAGACACATTATTCCATTTCTGTTAGTCACATGTCTGTGGAACTGGTTCAGTTTGTTGAATCTTATGTTCATACAAATATTTACACATGTTAAGTTTGCTGAAAATAAACTTAGTTGACAGGAAGGACGTTTCTTTTTTTGTTGAGTTTAGATGTACATCCTACCATTATGAATCCAATTCTCACTACCTTGCCTGCACTTTTCCTAGCTTACTCTCCACCCACCCTGATACCTCAAACAGATTTTCCCCTTGAATCGCACTCCAATCACCAAAGAATCCTTGTGGATTTCCATTTCCCTGATTCTGTTTCCTTTCCACGCTTCAGACACTGCTTCTTCCTCATACTCAACTCCCTCATACTCCATTTCCCATGATCACCTCTGAGAGCCCCAGGTCTATAGGGAGACATACTGTAGTTCTATACTCAGTACAGATATTCCATGTTCCCGCTCTTCAGTTTCTTCTTCTGCGCCATTCCCCCTGCAGCTGGTTCCTCAGGTCTCCAACTTTCAAACTAACCACAGCAGATGTACAAATGTATAAGAAAATCCAGACCTGAGTAGTGAAAAGACAGGTGAGGTAGCAAGCTAACTCATTCAAGGGAGTAGACCGCTGATTGGCCAGCCTATCCTCCTCAGGATGACATCATCCTCTAAGAGGAAATAGTTGTTTTGCACTGTTTGAGATACAAGTTTGAGGTTTTTTATTGTTATTTCTCTAATTTGTGTTTTGGCCACAAATACGAGTATAGGAAGAGTCAACAACATTATTTGGGTATGAGTTAACAGAATATGAACTTTTAAGTGAGATTTTCACCAGACAGTTACTAAATTAAATTCAGAGTCAGATATTTGATAGCGTCTGAATTGAGGTTTTGCGGGACTTAAATGTAAAAAAAAAAAAATCACGCAAAAGACTGAAGTTCCAGTATTATTTAGACTTTTTTTTTTACATTATAAAAATCCTTCATCTTCACATAAGAAAAAATAACTAGTATCCAACCATTAACTCACATTTATTAAAATGTTAGAGAGGTTTTACAATGAAAAATACTATCAACATGATTAGTTAACACCAACACATTCCTGTACATTTTATTCCTTTATGATCTGGGAACATGGCAATACTTCAAAAAAGAACAATTATTTAAAGTGGTTAATAAGCCGAGTAAGGCGCTATCACTTGTTATTTGTTAATAACAGCAATCTCTTCATGGCAGTGCACTATGAGGTGGTGAGCCAGAATGAGTGTGTGGTCAAGAAGAAGTCTTGAGGATGCAGTGAAGCAATGGGATGTAGAATGGCCCTGACTATACAGCCAGTTATAAAGTGGTATCAGAGGCGACAGCCACGGCACACAACGTTTTGAAAATGGTTTTTTTTGTAAGGAAAAATGTGTTTCTTAATGGAAGTTCAAGGAGTCTCTCCCCGATTCAAAACATTTTCAAACTACTAAACAACTCAGACACTCACAGCTAAGACAGCCACTAGGCTGGGGTTAACACTATTTGTGTCATAGACAGTGCATTCGGAAAGTATTCAGACCCCTTGACTTTTTCCACATTTTGTTAAGTTACAGCCTTCATCTAAAATTGATTAAATTGTTTTCTCCCCCTTCATCAATCTACACACAATACCCCATAATGACAAAGCAAAAACTGGTTTTAGACATTTTAGAAATGTACACCCCCCCCCCCCCCCTGGAAATATAATTTACATAAGTATTCAGACCTTTTACTCAGTACTTTGTTGAAGCGCCTTTGGCAGAGATTACAGCCTCAAATCTTATTGGGTATGACGCTGCACGCTTGGCACACCTGTATTTGGGGAGTTCCTCCCATTCTTCTCTGCAGATCCTCTCAAGCTCTGTCAGGTTGGATGGGGTGCGTCGCTGCACAACTATTTTAAGGTCTCTCCAGAGATGTTCGATCGGGTTCAAGCCCAGGCTCTGTTTAGGCCATTCAGAGACTTGTGCCCAAGCCACTCCTGCGTTGTCTTGGACCCCATTCTGAGGTCCTGTGCACTCTGGAGTAGGTTTCCATCAAGGATCTCTCTGTACTTTGCTGCGTTCATCTTTCCCCCAATCCTGACTAGTCTCCCAGTCCCTGCCGCTGAAAAACATCCCCACAGCATGATGCTGCCACCACCATGCTTCCCCATAGGGGTGGTGCCAGGTTCCCTCCACATTCAGGCCAAAGAGTTTAATCTTGGTTTCATCAGACCAGAGAATCTTGTTTCTCATGGTCAGAGTCCTTTAGGTGCCTTTTGGCAAACTACAAGCGGGCTGTCATGTGCCTTTTACTGAAGAGTTGCTTCCATCTGGCCACTCTACCATAAATGCCTGATTGGTGGAGTGCTGCAGAGATGGCTGTCCTTCTGGAAGGTTCTCCTATCTCCACAGAAGAACTCTGGAGCTCTGTCAGTGACCATCAGATTCTTGGTCACCCTTCTCCCACGATTGCTCAGTTTGGATGGGCGGCCAGCTCTAGGAAGAGTCTTGGTGGTTCCAAACTTCTGCCATTTAAGAATGATGGAGGCCACTTTGTTCTTGGGGAACTTCAATGCTGCAGAAATTTTTTGGTACCCTTCCCCAAATATGTGTCAAGGCACAATCCTGTCTCGGCGCTCTACAGACAATTCCTTGGACATCACGGCTTAGTTTTTGCTCTGATATCCACTGTCAACTGTGGGATGTTATATAGACATGTGTCTCTTTCCAAATCATGTCCAATCAATTGAATTATACCACAGGTGGACTCAAGTTGTAGAAACATCTCAAAGATGATCAATGGAAACAGGATACAGCCAAGCTCAATTCCGAGTCATAGTAAAGTGTCTGAATACTGATGTAAATAAGGTATCAGTTTATAATTATTTGTATACATTTGCTAAAAAAAATAAACAAAGTTTTTGCTTTGTCATTATGTGGTATGGTGTGTAGATTGATGAGGAATATGTTTTATTTAATAAATTTTAGAATAAGGCTGTAACGTTACAAAATGTGGAAAAAGGGAAGGGGTCTGAATACTTTCCATATGCATGTAAGTTGGTGTCAAATGAATTCAAATACCAGTGAAGCACGACAAGGATATTATGTATGTCACTTGGATGCTTGATTTGACTGCAAATACACATCTGTGAGCTAAACATTTCTTGAAAGAAAGATATATTTAATCAAACTTGATTATACTGCCACTGTTCTTGCGAAGAAATGCTACCGAGAGGCATGTTGAAGAAATGCCTGAGAAGCAGAGTTCACAAAAGGTCAGAAGTGGTAGATCTCATTCAATGCCAATCAACATGGTGATGTTCATCAGGTCACACGAAGGAGAAAGTTATGGAACATTTTGCAATGTGTAATGAGAATGAGCGTTTCTTATGGGACAATTGCAGGTAATCCCCCCCGGTTTCAGTCCACTTGGTGCCTAATGATCACAACCTTTTTTGTTGTTGTTGCATAGACATGGTTCAGATTTGACTCTTGATTCAGTCGTTTTGCTACGCTCACTGCAGCCGTTGATAGAATAATCATTTGGGACAGGTGATGCAATATTTAGCAACACAAACTTTTAACAAAAAAAAATCTAGAATGACAAAACTGAACCCTATAAAACTAGGGCCGCATTGCTGTTAAGTTAATTACATGTTAACTACTATATGTTAACTTAAATTCTTCTCATCCACATTATATTTATATATATATATTTATTAGGGCTATGGGCCTGGGACATACATATAAACACTCAGTGTACAGTTTATTAGGTACACCCATCTAGTACCGGGTTGGACCCCTTTTTGCCTCCAGAACAACCTGAATTATCCGGGGAATTGATCCTACAAGGTGTTGGAAATGTTCAAACGTTGCTCAATTGGTATCAAGGGACCTAACGTGTGCCTGAAAAACATTCCCCACACCATTACGCCACCAGCCTGTACCGTTGACACCAGGCAGGATGGGGCCATGGACTCATGCTGCTTATTCCAAATCCTGAATGCCATCCGTATGACGGAAAAGGAACCGGGATTCATCGGACCAGCCACTGTTTTTCCACTCCTCAATTGTCCAGTGTTGGTAATCGCGTCTTCTTGTTTTTAGCTGATAGGAGTGGAACCCGGTGCAGTTGTCTGCTGCAATAGCCCATCTGTGACAAGGACCGACAAGTTGCGTTCCGAGATGCAGTTCTGCGCCGTTATTTGCCTGTTAGCTTGCACAATTCTTGCCATTCTCCTTCGGCCTCTTATTAACGAGCCGTTTCGCCCACAGGACTGCCGCTGACTTAATGTTCTTTATCGCACCATTCTATGTAAACCCTAGACACTGTCGTGCATGAAAAGCCCAACCGGCACGACGGGCAACGAGGATCATACCACGCTCACTCAGTGCATCCAATGGCAATGTCTGCTTCAGGTAAAACACATTCAGCCGCTTGTGGATGACAGCTCCAACACAGTTCCACCTCAGACACCACCAAAACAACAGCTATGCGGGTGTCAACTAGCGCAGATATGATTTAAACTGGTCCTTAATCATTTGATCTTGGAGTTGATGATAATCCTCTATACGACAAAAAAGGTTAACCTTTCAGTGGGAGTGATTTTCACAAGCAGTTGTCTTATTTCTTAATTACTGTACCTAATTCCTAAATTTACTCTTTCCTTATCTTTAACTTTTGACACACTGCTGACACTCCCACGTCATTAGTAACTCATTCAGTTTGCCTTAAAAATTAAAACAATGCTATTATTGTAGACAAGTACGGTCCTAATGCCGGTTGGTTGGGAAAGAAAGGGTCAAATCACACAACAAACCAGGGTCATGGTCAGAAGGCACAAAAACATTCAAAGTAAAAATTTAAAAAAATCTATGTTCTGCCATTAGGTGACAAATTAATTACGACCCTGATTTGCTACAACAATTTCAGGCTATAAAAAAATGAAATAAAAAGCATTCTCAATATTCAGGGTTGAAATCAATACGTAGACTTGATTACAACTGACTTTATAAACAAAAACTTTGGATTGAGGTAATTAATGAATGTCTGGTCTATCTATATAAAGGGCATAAACATCTGACTGTAAAACTATTGCACGCCAAAAATAAAGCTTTTCATCATAACATTCACGAAAACCTTACCACCACAACCGTGGTGTACCAGCAAAGTAAATGCCTTAAGATTAAATATTTCATCCGGAAAGCAACATGTTAAATCAAGTAAAACACTCTAAATGTCACAAATCGACAAGGGGACTTTTTGGAAGAGTCGGCAGCACACAATCCTAGCCTTCATTCAACAGTCTGTGCTCAGGGAGACGAAGGGGAAGAAATGAAACAGCTGACATTGCAGTGATTATTAACTACTGTAGTGAAGAGGTGACAGGCAGACGTGACATGGAGAAGTAACATCCCCTCCCCTTCCTCTCTCTCTTCCCGGACACGTGGTCTGATTAGGCAGAATAAGGCAAGCGTCAACAGGGTTACACAGGTCAGGGGGTGAAAGTTGAATTATTCAGTATGAAGGGTCGTCACCATGGAGACAGTGATTCCACCTCAGGTGTAATGGCTTTGGGGGTCTGTAACGTGGCTCCGGACTGGCAGAAAGGGATGCGTCTGTTAGTGTCTGCCCATCTCAAGAGAGCCAGGACCTGGGGGAAAAAGTGCAGCTGCCTGAAAACTAGACAGATCAAAGTGCGTGGAGAATGGCTCCTCATGGTGGCCATTTTGGCTGCCGTGTGTTACTACTCCTGTCCGAAGCCCTCAGTTTCCTCGATGGCAAACATCAGCTTCTCCTTCAGTTGCTCGTAGCTCTTGTAGGGTGGCAGGTCCAGTCGATTAAAGCTGGGATTACAAACACAAGGAATACAAAATAAAACCATCACATTGTAGATAGACACATAAATGGAATTAGGTCCTGGTTGGCTCAGTTGGTAAGAGCATGGCACGATTAACACCAAAAAAATTATGTTCTCACTGTAGAGTTGCTTTGGATAAAGGTGTCTTAATTTAAGTGGCATAACATTTATATTTGATAACAAAATCAATAGTTCGAAGACCAAGAGGAAAGGTTATTAATGGCTAAATGGAAAATGACAAAGTATTGTGTGGCAGGGTCACGTTTAATGCAGACTGAGTTGACATTGAGAGGTGAACTGGCCAAAGCCCTCAGATATGACAGGAATTGTATGTTGATGTTCAGACAGTGAGCGTTTAGAAACGACTGGAGAGTAACTCCACTAATGAACTTACCAAGTGTGACTTCTTGGAAGCCAGTTTTCTTTGCCCACCTTCTCGATGCAGAACTTCTGTGGTCCATTACTCCCTGAAAACACAAAATGACAAACTCTCCTCACAAATACCAAAATCCTCCATTTCTGTGACTAGAGCTGGTCCATCGATCTCTTTCAATGTCTATATCTTTCAAAATAAAAGTCCCCAAAAACATTTACATCCTCGACTTCCATGGATTACTTGCTAGTTATCCATAAACAATCCCTTTAGGTGTAGGTTAGTTGTTAGTTTAATATAAAAAAAACATATATTGTATACAGTGGGGAGAACAAGTATTTGATACACTGCCGATTTTGCAGGTTTTCCTACTTACAAAGCATGTAGAGGTCTGTAATTTTTATCATAGGTACACTTCAACTGTGAGAGACGGAATCTAAAACAAAAATCCAGAAAATCACATTGTATGATTTTTAAGTAATTAATTTGCATTTTATTGCATGACATAAGTATTTGATCACCTACCAACCAGTAAGAATTCCGGCTCTCACAGACCTGTTAGTTTTTCTTTAAGAAGCCCTCCTGTTCTCCACTCATTACCTGTATTAACTGCACCTGTTTGAACTCGTTACCTGTATAAAAGACACCTGTCCACACACTCAATCAAACAGACTCCAACCTCTCCACAATGGCCAAGACCAGAGAGCTGTGTAAGGACATCAGGGATAAAAGTGTAGACCTGCACAAGGCTGGGATGGGCTACAGGACAATAGGCAAGCAGCTTGGTGAGAAGGCAACAACTGTTGGCGCAATTATTAGAAAATGGAAGAAGTTCAAGATGACGGTCAATCACCCTCGGTCTGGGGCTCCATGCAAGATCTCATCTCGTGGGGCATCAATGATCATGAGGAAGGTGAGGGATCAGCCCAGAACTACACGACAGGACCTGGTCAATGACCTGAAGAGAGCTGGGACCACAGTCTCAAAGAAAACCATTAGTAACACACTACGCCGTCATGGATTAAAATCCTGCAGCACACGCAAGGTCCCCCTGCTCAAACCAGTGCATGTCCAGGCCCGTCTGAAGTTTGCCAATGACCATCTGGATGATCCAGAGGAGGAATGGGAGAAGGTCATGTGGTCTGATGAGACAAAAATAGAGCTTTTTAGTCTAAACTCCACTCGCCGTGTTTGGAGGAAGAAGAAGGATGAGTACAACCCCAAGAACACCATCACAACCGCTAAGCATGGAGGTGGAAACATCATTCTTTGGGGATGCTTTTCTGCAAAGGGGACAGGACGACTGCACCGTATTGAGGGGAGGATGGATGGGGCCATGTATCGCGAGATCTTGGCCAACAACCTCCTTCCCTCAGTAAGAGCATTGAAGATGGGTCGTGGCTGGGTCTTCCAGCATGACAACGACCCGAAACACACAGCCAGGGCAACTAAGGAGTGGCTCCGTAAGAAGCATCTCAAGGTCCTGGAGTGGCCTAGCCAGTCTCCAGACCTGAACCCAATAGAAAATATTTGGAGGGAGCTGAAAGTCCGTATTGCCCATCGACAGCCCCGAAACCTGAAGGATCTGGAGAAGGTCTGTATGGAGGAGTGGGCCAAAATCCCTGCTGCAGTGTGTGCAAACCTGGTCAAGAACTACAGGAAACGTATGATCTCTGTAATTGCAAACAAAGGTTTCTGTACCAAATATTAAGTTCTGCTTTTCTGATGTATCAAATACTTATGTCATGCAATAAAATGCAAATGAATTACTTAAAAATCATACACTGTGATTTTATGGATTTTTGTTTTAGATTCCATCTCTCACAGTTGAAGTGTACCTATGATAAAAATTACAGACCTCTACATGCTTTGTAAGTAGGAAAACCTGCAAAATTAGCAGTGTATCAAATACTTGTTCTCCCCACTGTATATGGATAGCAGAAACGGTTCTCCTACGTACCCATGAGGTCAGCGAAGCCACCCATGGGGAGCCGACAGGTGCCAGTGACAAACTGGAGCAGCCTCATGCGTTTCTCGTTGTCCATCTCCTTCACAAACTGTAAGAAACATTTTCACATCAGAACATTTACTAGTCAACTGGCAGGTCAACAGTAGACACCCCTTCACGATACACCATAATTGATGAATGAAACAGTAGAGGCCTGCTGACCTGCCAGAACCAGAGGATCTGCTTGCTGCTGCGAGCATAGTGTCTGTAGATGGTGTGCCTCTGCCAGTCCACCAGGTCAATCTCCTGCATGCCACACAGCATCACCTAGTGGGGGGACCAGATATTATGTTACACCACTCTCAATAGGGAAGAATGACCAGTGAAGTCTGGGAGAATCTTTAACACTGTTTTTAACCCGGTATACTGTGGTGATTGACCAATACCGGTTTCCAAATAAACCCTGAGCATCAACAATCTAGCACGCAATACTTCAGTGAAGACATTTGACGGGAAAATACTGAAGGTTGGTCCATGCCATTTTCTGTTTAGCCACCATACGTTGAGATAAAACGGATTGAGTAAGCATGAAGTTGTGTGAGTGGTTTTCACATCTCATTTCTTCATTACAGTAACTAATTTGATCTGTGTATGAATAAACCCATGGTGTACCTCCAGTTCCTTAGCGTCAAAGTACTGCAGGTACTGCTGGGGGAGGACCTCGTTGAAGCCCTCGAAGAAGGCCTGGGTCTGCTCCTCCACACCTCTGGACAACCTCCACTCTGCCACCAGCCTGGAGGAAGCACACACAACACAGAATGTGTCAGATAATATGCTTTCTTCTGTTGGGCAAGAAATATGTACCCACTGATTTCTAGTTGGTTTTCAATCCTACCTGATATATTCCTCTTTGTTCTCCTCAGTGACCAGTACGTTGCCTCCGTCCGGCTTCAGCTCGTGAGTAGTAACCTCCCCCAGGATCTCCTTGTCCACAGAGAAGAACATCTCCAGACCACACTCCTCCAGGTTGTTATCCCTGGGAGCAACCACAAGAGGGTAGATGTCATCATCACCGGCCCCTCACCTTGCTCATCAGTTACTATCATCATCATCATTTTCTTCTCCTCTTCATCATCATCATCATCATTTCCTCATAGTTATAATCATCACCCTCATCACTAGGATCCTCAACATCATATTCAACATCATTATAACCCTGACCATCATCATCATCATATCCTAACCACCACTAAACCACCATTATAAGGGAAAGCTCTCCACATTCCCGTTCCTACTTCCCATTCCCAGACTCACTTGATCCAGATGAGGGAGTTGTAGAATTCCGTGTCAATGGATTCTAGGTCCTTTAGGGCCAGGGGCTTGTTCAGGATGCGCTTGTAGAAGGGCAGGGAGAATCCCGTATCGATGAACTTCCCGTGGAACAAGGACTGTAGAGAAACATCAAGAACCAGGGCTGTGATCAGGAACTACAGAGTGGCATCATGAACCAGGGCTGTGATCAGGAACTACAGAGTGGCATCATGAACCAGGGCTGTGATCAGGAACTACAGAGTGGCATCATGAACCAGGGCTGTGATCAGGAACTACAGAGTGGCATCATGAACCAGGGCTGTGATCAGGAACTACAGAGTGGCATCATGAACCAGGGCTGTGATCAGGAACTACAGAGTGGCATCATGAACCAGGGCTGTGATCAGGAACTACAGAGTGGCATCATGAACCAGGGCTGTGATCAGGAACTACAGAGTGGCATCATGAACCAGGGCTGTGATCAGGAACTACAGAGTGGCATCATGAACCAGGGCTGTGATCAGGAACTACAGAGTGGCATCATGAACCAGGGCTGTGATCAGGAACTACAGAGTGGCATCATGAACCAGGGCTGTGATCAGGAACTACAGAGTGGCATCATGAACCAGGGCTGTGATCAGGAACTACAGAGGCTTTTTTTCAGGGTCGTGTTCAGTCGACGCTGAACAAACTGAAACAGGGAGGCTCATTTTCATTTTGCAACATGTTATGTTGCTAGCCCTTATGAACAAGGCCCAGGCTAGTGAAGGGCCGCATCCGAATTCCCACTGAAGTCAATTTCACTTAGTCTCCCATTGACATCAGTGCATGACTTAGTGACAATTAGACTAAAGGTGGAGGTTAGGATTCACCCCATAGATAGCATTGAGGTAGGTACCATGGCGATGAAGCGTCCGATGAACTTGAAGTACTTGAGGTGGTCGGGGTTGATGTAAGAGGCAGGGTTGATCTGGAGACAGTAGTTATCCTTCCCAGCGTACTCAAACAGGCAGTACATGGGGTTCAGCACCTCATGAGACAGCAGGAAGAACCACTCCCTGACAACACACACACAATGTTTAAAAAAATAAGTTGAAAAGACTGACACACACACTTACAATGATTCCTAATATGAGCTCATACTTAACCTATCAAAATAGGTAATTTACCTTGCCACTCCTCCGTAGTCCAAGCCTTCCTCTCCGGGGAAAATTATCCACAGCCTCCGTCTGAGATCTTGTGGATGAAAGCTCATTATCTTTGATGGACAAAGAGAGAGAATTGGAAACAGAAACATTACAAGGTTTGAGTATTTTTGAACACAGCCCCTGTATTCATCCACCTTTCTGTATCACTGGTGCAAAAATAGAGTACTCAAGGTTTCTCAAAAGAAATGACAAACTATTCCTGGAACACTGACAACTTTTCAATTAGTGTTATTTTTGTATTTATTCACAGGACTACAAAGAGCGCAAATGTATTATTATATTATTTATTTTTTATACACTCACTTGCTGGAATGAATCCTCAAAGAGGGTTTTGCGGGTGACGGTGATCTTGATGTGCTGTGGCATTGACAGTTGCTGGAAGACAAAGACTCACGTTATGGCCCCAGGAACAACAGGATTAACTGGGGGTTTTCCCTTTTGCCCAAAATGGGGAATCCTAAATTCCAATTAAGTCAAATTTTCACTTAGTTTCCCATTGACATCAATGAATGACTAAGTGAAAATTGGACCTAAGTGGGAATCACGAAGTGTCCTTAAGTGTGGACATGTTCACTTGTCTTTGTCCTTTCCTTAAAAGGAAATGACGACTGAAAGAAGCCATACCTGGGTTCAAGTACTATTTGAAAAGTCAAACACGTTAGCTGTGCTTGATTGAGCTCGACTGTTTACATTGACATGTTAGTCATTTAGCAGACGCTCTTACCCAGAGACACTTACAGTTAGTACATTCATCTTAAGATAGCTAGGTGGGATAATCACATATGCCAAGAGTGTGAAAAGCTGTCATCAAGGTAAGGGATGGCTATTTGAAGAATCTCAAATGTAAAATATATTTTGATTTGTTTAACACTTTTTTGGTTACTACATGATTCCATATGTGTTATTTCATAGTTTTGATGTCTTCGCTATTATTCTACAATGTAGAAAATAGTAAAAATAAAGAAAAACCCTTGAATGAGTAGGTGTTCTAAAACTTTGGACCGGTAGTGTATAAAAATATTTTTTTGGGGGGGGGCTTGCCTGTTTTGCATGTTATTTTGGCATTAATACATGTCACATATCAGTTTGCAAACAATGTAAAAAAAAAATATATATCATTGAGTTAATAAAGCCAAATACACACATGGTCTCTTTCTTGTTTTCTTGAGTGAGGCAGCTCCAAAATGCAGACGTTTCAGCCTCGCTCAGTGCTTCCTGTGGTGGTGGGGCGAGCCAGCAGAAAATAGGAGAATTGCGCTGTGATTGGCTCAGTGTTCTGTCACTCATGGGGACAGGACACTACGTCATCGCCAAATTTAAGTCCTTAGTTTGGGTAGACATCTAAAATGTAAGCCCTTTGGTCCTGCCATAGAGTTAATTTACAAGTGCCCTTCCAAGAAGGCTCAAGGTCATTGGCCACAGATAAAGTGACGTCAAATCACGTTATTTGTACAGTAGCTTTGATTGGACTGATCATGTCAACATTTTAGCTAGCAGTCATCATCATGAATCAAGTCAACAATCTACTGGCAAATCCCTTTTAATCCTTGTCATATCAAGAGAAATAACTAAGATAACTGATAGATAAAACGTATCGGTGCTCATCGGCCATTGGACATAGAGATTACACAACAAGTTGGAAATTGCAAATTCAACAATGAGTCGTTTGGAAGGAATCAGTGGCTAACTGCAAACACTGCAAAGCAACCACTAGCCTGCTATTCAATGGAGTGGCTGTGTGGTTTCCCCCCCCCCCCGTTCCCACCATAAATCCAGAGAATGCTAGACTTTTATGACAAAATTTGCCCACAAATGGACCGCCGCGCCACCTTTCTGTTTAAGTGAGCACATCAAAAGGTGAGTCCAAAAATGTCTTGTATGCTGCTGCATAAATGAAGTACTATGCAAGGGACATACAGTGGGCACCATAATTCATTGGACAGTGACAATTTTTTGTTATTTTGGTTCTGCACTCTAGCACTTTGAGTTTGAAAGGATACAATGACAATGAGGGTGAAGTGCAGACTGTCAGCTTTAATTTGAGGGTATTTTCATACATATCGGATGAACCGTTTAGAAATGACAGCACCTTTTGTACATGGTCCCCCAATTTTAAGGTACTACAAGTATTTGTTGAATTGGCTTCACAGATGTGTGTCGTTAGTGAATGCAGGAGAGCTGTTGATGAATAGTATTGATTCTAGACTTTGCTATTGCCTTTGGAGGTTGTTGTTGGGGTGTGACAACATGAGGAAGACAGCAGTGTCGATGCAAATGAAGCTGGCCATCATAAGGCTCAGAAATGAAAATCAATCAATCAGGAACATTGCAAAAACCCTGGGCATGCCCAAGTCAACAGTTTGGTTCATCATTAACAAGCCAAAAACCCTGGGCATGCCCAAGTCAACAGTTTGGTTCATCATTAACAAGAAGAAAACAACCGGTGAACTCAATTATGTCAAAAGACCCGGTAGACTGAGAAAGCACCTAAAAGAGCCCCAAGAGTTCTGGAAAAAAGTATTGTGGACAGATGAGACAAAGATTAACATGTACCAGAGTGATGGAAAGAGGAAAGTGTGGAGAAAAAAAAGACATGCCCATAATCCTAGGCATACCACCTCATCCGTGAAACATGGTGGAGGGGGTGTTATGACTTGGGACGGTATGGCTGCCAGTGGAACAGGCTCACTTGTCTTCATCGATGATGTGACTGCAGACAGAAGTAGAACAATGAATTCTGAAGTGTACAGAAATATTTTATCTGCTCAGATAAAACCAAACGCCTCCAAACTCATTGGACGGCACTTCATCATGCAACAAGACAATGACCCTAAACATAGGGGTTTTTGATGGCCAAAAAGTGGAAAATCCTTGACTGGCCGAGTCAATCACCAGATCTGAATCCGATTGAACATGCATTTTACATGCTGAAGAGGAGACTGAAGGCAATAAGTCCCCGAAACAAGCAGGAACTGAAGATGGCTGCAGTACAGGCCTGGCAGAGCATCACCAGGGAAGATACCCAGCGTCTGGTGATGTCGATGCATCGCAGACCCTGTACATCAAGTACAGACTTGATGTACTGGGAAAATACTGTAAGAGCAACCCATGTCCTGCATTCTGTCGCTGTACATTTAAAAAAAGTGCTGAACACATAGTTATATTGACTACGCCCGTCTTAGCTCGCTCATTAATGTCTTAATCGAAATTACGGAATGCCTCTTATCCGCTCATCGTTCCCTTATGCCATAGTTTGTACATCTCAATTGTCAGTAGAAACCACATTTGTTTAAGCAAGTCAGCCATATTAGCTGTTCTTTAAAAAGACAGTAAACGAGGCTGAATGAACTGTTTTGCTGCCAGACAAGGCTCCGCTGATAACCAGGTGTAGCTGTGGTTAGGATTCACTCCATGGTGCTGAAAAGAAAGCTCTGCTGTTGGGACAGTTTTATGTAGGCCCGAACAGTTTGTGGGCACCGTTTGTCACTGTTATAGTGCAATTAACGTATTGTTTAGTGTTGTGTAGTGGCTTTGCTGGCATGCATCAATTTTTTTTTGCGTTTGCCCGACCAAAATGTACACGCTAAAATCGCCACTGCATACCTCAATCCTCCTTTTAAATGCGGAAAGAATGCACTTGGAAGTGTATACTTCAGGGGAATTAGGACAGATAAGACTGCATTTTCAAAAGGCAGAGGTGGTTCTCAGGACATAGTGTACACTACAAAGCGAGGGTACAGGGTGTGTAGGGTACGTACCTGACACCAGAACCTGAAGTACTGCACTTTGGCTTTGAAGTCCCTGACGTAGGTGATCTGAGGCCCGTTCTCACTGTGAAGCAAACATGAAATACATGAGCTTGTTGACACTGACATTTGTTTATGTGCTTATCTGATGGGTCTCACTGGAGTAAATAACATTCAACATCTTTTGAGTGATACAATTAGGTGGGTGAGTGGATGGCACAATTGTGTGTGTATCTGTGTACCTGGGATCTTAAAAATAAAAAAATCCTTTGGACTGTAAGCGTACGTGCAAGAGTGAGTTAGCGCGTAAGTGAGATAGTGAGTGAGTAGTGGGCTGGAGGGCCAGCAACCAAAGGGTCACTGGGAGTCAGTGAGTGAGTGCACACGACTCACAGGGAGGATTTGCCCGTGCGAGGGTCGATGTAGGTGGTGGCTCTCCTGTTGTGGTCTACAAAGTAGGGGATGCCGTCCACAGTGAACCTCATCTCCCAGCCTTCAGGTAGAGGCTTGTCATTAAGCAGCCTACACCAACACACACACACTTATTTACAGGGCACCGACAGTCATACAAGAGCCGTTCTTTACAGTCAGTATTTGGGTTGTTTGTTAGGAAGTGAAACTGACCCTTGCGTCCGTGGGTCCTCCCACTGGGTCATCCGCGATGTGTGGTGAACAAAATATACCCTGCCGTTGGTGTCTGTTCGCTTCTCTGCAGTAGACATCAAAACAAACAGCAAGAACGAGACTTAGAATCCTGCATCGTACCACACAAAGATTCCATTACAGTTATACATTTACAAAGTGGATTAAGAGCCTCCTGAGTGGCGCAGCGGTCAAAGGCACAGATAGAGGCTTTGACCAGTATGTAGGGGATCTAGTTTCAGGAGTTTATTTAACGCCTGCTACGTTAGGTTGGTTTTCTAGTGAATCTACCTTTGGAGACACCTCAGCATTTTTGTACATGTGACACCAGTGTTACAGTAAAGCCAAAGAGTGTAGGAGCAGTTGCTAACTACCTAACCTGACTAACTGTGGGGGAAAATAAATGACATATACAGTAGCTGTGTCATGACGTGCCCCTTTCTGGGTATAGATCGTGTAATCCCCCTCTCTCTCTCCCCTACACCCAGGTTCTGTTATCTCAGGTTGTAAATTCCTGGAGGAGACTCTCTCCTCCTGGCCTTGCAGTATAGAGAGAGGGAGTTTCACAGTAGAACAAAGGAACTTCTTCTACCTCACAGAACTTGAGAACTGAACAATATCCATGTTTTGGAGGATGTGTAAATGGTCGGTGGAGAAGCCAGCTGCGACCCGGTCCGTTCTGTTTCGTGTGTGACCCCATGAAAGACAATACAGCCACATTACCATAACTCTGTTTATACAGGTGCCTCCGTTATGAGGTTTGTGTCTAATTATTGCATAAAACGAATGAGTAAAGTAAACAGTAAAAATAGTAAACTATTTGTGAAATGGTGTAATGTGATGTTAAACCGTTAATGTGAGAGAATTGTATTCCCTTAAAAATGAACTAAGTCATTGGCGCGCCTCCATGAGCACAGACATGATCTGGCTCATGGGACAGCCCTTTTCTACTGTTACGAATAAAACCCCCTCCTGAAAAAATCCTCTTCAGACCACGTGTAGCTCGATGGACACCGAGGGGGCACAGGTTGAGTTCAGACCACGTGTAGCTCGATGGACACCGAGGGGGCACAGGTTGAGTTCAGACCACGTGTAGCTCGATGGACACCGAGGGGGCACAGGTTGAGTTCAGACCACGTGTAGCTCGATGGACACCGAGGGGGCACAGGTTGAGTTCAGACCACGTGTAGCTCGATGGACACCGAGGGGGCACAGGTTGAGTTCAGACCACGTGTAGCTCGATGGACATCGAGGGGGCACAGGTTGAGTTTAGACCACAAAAACCTCAGTATAAGCTAAGGTTGTAATGGTTGTTGAATTCCTAACCAAACCATGTGGAGCATTGGCTACACGGTGGGAAATGGTTCAACTCTGAGACTATCGATCCCTACAGAATAAGAGCAAATCTTAGATACTAATTACTAGTCTTCAGCTAGAAATGTCAACCTGGGATGCGAAGACCGACATCCGCCGAAACATCTATCCTATAAGAACATTTCTGAATGGTACTCTGAAGTATCCATTCTAACCACGAAAGACTTCAGGGAAGCAGAGACGCTCGGATGAACTTTCCAACAGAAAGACAGACCATTCCAACAGAGATCACGACGACACACTGAGCGTAAATATATATTGATTTAAATTATTCCCGAATGAGTGAGGGTTCATGTGCAAAGGATTAGCATTTCAATTAATATAATTATCAACAGTGTAGTGACTCCTTTTTGTCTTTCCCGCCCTTCTCAGTCCACACCCACTTCCCTTTGTCCACCAAGCTGTCATATTGGCTTAGCCCACTAGGGAACCTCCCCTATCATTTCCTTATAACCATATCTACTGTTTGTGTGTTTATGCATTTCTGTGATTATGCAGTTAGTAAATAAATGATTAACACAATTGGTGTATGGATGATTCATAGCAAAGGCTGGGTTCGTGTAGATAACCAACAATTTACGACGTTTGGAATGGGACTAATGTGAGGTAAAGAATAATTAATTAATTAGAAGACTAATTGATTAGATATTAAAATATCTGAAGAGTTATTAGGAAAATTATAACTTTGTAATCTGAAGAGTTTCCTTGGTGCCCCGACTTCCTAGTTAATTACATTTACATGATTAGTTTAATCACGTAATAATAATTACAGAGAATTGATTTGATAAAATAACAGTCTTCACTTTAATGATGCCAAAGACACGACATTAGTTAGCTAATCACACTGCCCTGTGTTAGCAAACATGACTGTCTCAAACTGGCAAGACGTTTCTACAAATGTTTACATTGTGACGTCTCCACTTTCGGAGCGTATTGACAGTGGAAAACGCTTCGTGGTGGATCGTGCTACTTACCCCAGCCGTGTGGCAGCGGCCCAAGCGGGTCAAACTCTTTGTTTGCTGCGGCTATTTGCTGATCCTGGAGCTACAATGTAGAAACAAGGAGGTCAAATGACCAGCGCTTACGTGTGTTGAATAATGCTTCTTTACAACGATATACAGTGGTCTTATAAGGTAGCTAATCACAGATTAATAAGTGATTAGATAGCTGAAAGCAAGGTCACCATGCTAGAACTTCCACCAACCCAACCAGTTCAGAACTGTGATTCCTTCAAGGGAGGATTCATTTCCAATGGACTACTTATTTGAAGTATTCCAACAGAGCCCAAGGAGGCATGGGCTAGAGGGAGTATCCATAATATTTCTTATACCAGTCATTACTTTTCAAATCAGTGGCACAATCCCAAAAATCTAGACCCTACGCCCTCCATCCCTAGATCCTACGCCCTGCACCCCTAGACCCTACGCCCTCCACCCCTAGACCATACTTCCTCCTATGCACTTGTGGAGATCTGAGATGATGTAACAAGTGTAAGCAATGCCAGGGGGTTCTAAGGCCAGGGGTTTCTAAGGCCAGGGGTTTCTAAGGCCAAGTTTCACCATGTTGCTTATACCTGTCAAATCATCTCATATCTCCAAAAGTGCATAGAGTCTAGGGGTCAATTTGGGATTAGACTAGTGCACTTTGGGAGGAAGGGGAGAGAATTGAGACGTAGCCCATGTCTTACCCCAAATATGAACCTCTGGTTGAACTGCTGCATGGCCCCCTGCAGCTGGCTGCGCTGGTGCTGCCACTCCTCAAAGTTACGCACCGACTCCTGCGTAGGGCGCTGCCACGTGGTGGTCCGGCTGATGTGGTCCACAAAGTACACCCTGCCCATTGGGTCCACTCGCCGCTCCCACCTACATGGGACAGAAGAGGGAAGGTTCTAATTCCCCATGATGATTGATGACGGCCCTGCGTGAATACTTTAAAAAGGAATCATTTCTTACAACACAACACTCACAACAAACTGATCTGAACTGGTGAGATTGGTGAAAGTAATAGGGTGGTAACTTTGCTTACACCTATCCAATCACATATATATCTACACTTCTCTCGAGGAAACAGCAGGAGGCATTTCTGCACTATTTCAACAGGGCCGATATTCCTCTAGCGGAGGTAGCGTAAAGAAATCTAGGGCCTTCGGTCTTCAGTAGGATGTGCACAAAAATGGCACGGATAGTTTGATGTCACTTATCACTCGGTCCGAGAGAACAGGTACCGTGCAGGGTTTCTTGTGATATCAAACTATAGTGACATCAACTTTGTGCAGGTGCTCTTATTGAAACCAATTTAACACAAATAATTGTACATTGTACCATGTGAAACTATAATACAGCGTAACATACGTATTAGTTAACATATTCCAAAATACATTGGTACATTTTTAAAGAGTAGAATTAGAGATACACTACTGCCATATGAAAGCAAAACATATAGTATATGAATTACGAACTACGGATTTGATTAATAAATGATTTGTTTGTAAAATTTTTGTTACCCAGAGGGGAGAGAATCGGGTCGGTTCCATGACGTCCTCTTTTCAATGTGATCCACGTAATACATGCGGCCATTCTGGTCCACCCTCTGCTCCCAGCTTCAGACAGAACACAGAACAGTCAGAAACTACATTTTAAGGGCACCAGGCTTGCACAACTGTAGTCTTAACAGCTAAATTAATGTTTATGAAGCATCACTGTACAGTTGAAAAATATATGGCAAATAGAAATCCAAAATGGATGATGTTGAGAGATAGATGGGAGGGGTTGAATGGAGCTGAAGGGTGGGACTAATAACAAGATAACCAATGTAAAACATACCGGGTCTGTAAAATGTATATAGGTTCAGAACTTTTGTGAAATAGCACAGTTACAAATAGAAATCAAACTGGATGGACATCAGAAATAGAGGAAGGACTAAAAACAAACAAAATAGAACTATTGTAAAATAGATTGTGTCTGTAAAATGTGTATAAGATGTATAAACTGAAGGTAGAAGCCTAAGTGTTATTGTTTATTAGTTTACTCCAATTGGGGGAAGGTTGGTGGGGTTTGCGGGGAATAATAAAGGTATATTCTTTAAAAAGTATGTATGTCTATATAGGTATGTGTATGTATATGTGTATATGTATGCATGCGTGTATGTATATGGATATTAATATATTTACCCCAAAAATATATGGGGGATTGGAAATGATGCAGACAATTACATCGATGGAAGCAACATTCTTTCCGCAATATTAAGCTGATCCACCCCTTAAATATTTTTTTTTTTTTTTTTTAAACATTGCCTTGACTAACAGACTAATGCCGACTAGACTAACAACAGACTAACGCCAACTAGACTAACAGACTAATGCCGACTAGAATAACGCCAACTAGACTAACAACAGACTAATGCCGACTAGACTAACAACAGACGAATGCCGACTAGACTAACACTGCCTAGACTAACACTGCCTAGACTAAGAACATTTTTCTACTGACTGCAAAATGAGTGATAAATTGTCAAGTCTCATCTATTAGCGGTCGAGAGGTGGTTTGAAATATCAACAG
Organism: Salvelinus namaycush; assembly: GCF_016432855.1. Taxonomy (NCBI): domain Eukaryota; kingdom Metazoa; phylum Chordata; class Actinopteri; order Salmoniformes; family Salmonidae; genus Salvelinus; species Salvelinus namaycush. Next base: position 48,324,753 of record NC_052326.1, on the reverse strand, counting down.
CTATTCATAACCAACAGAGTTAAACTTAACTCTACAAAGAGGTGTAGCATCGAACTCCTGTCAACCTCAGTGTTTACCCTAGTATTTTATTCAGCAGCGGTGGCAAAGGTAGCGGGGGTGGAGCGTGGTAATGGGCATAGTGGTGGGCGTGGCCAATGGTGCGGTTGTAGAGGCCCTCTTGGCCACAGAGACAAAATGTTACAGTTTTAAAGCTAATTCCCTCAATTTCTAAGCATTTGTCATGGGGCTGAGTGAAAAATTGCAGTTTCAAAGCTAATCTCCTGCAATTCTACACATTTTGCCATGTCTAATGCTATCTGAGTGATTAAAACATTAAAATAACATACCAATTACATTGTTTGAATTTCAGATTATCCCTGACTGTCTAGTTTTTATTTTGGTGATTGTTAATTCTCATAGATCTTATTTAAAAATATAATGCGTCAGTATATTTTCTACATATTTTATATCAGGTTTTAGTTGTTTAAGTTTGTTTACATCCTGTTTTACCATCCTGTACATAAAATAAAAATACAAGTGATTCCATACATTGAAACTAGTTCGGTGGAGTTTGCCTTCTCCCCCTCCTTCAATCACCCCAACTACCTCACACCCCAGTACACTGACTCAGTACTCCTTGTATTGTTATTTTATTGTGTTACTAGTTTATTTTGATCTAATTGTTAATTTTCTTACTTTTTAACTGCATTGTTGGGAAAGGGCTCGTAAGTAAGCATTTCACAGTAAAGTCTACACTTGTTGTATTCGGCGCATGTAACAAATACAATTGGATATGAAGACGAGCACATGCGCACATTTTCGATGGACAGGCTGGTCAGGGCTGTAGGATTGATTGGGAGCGTTCTTTTTTACTTGCTCATGATACACATCTGGTTAGGAGCCTACGCAAGTCCCCTCACCCCGGTGACAGTGGGCCGTTGCTGACAGGGCCGAGTTGGGGGTGCCCGCCGGCTGGGGGTGCCCCAATGGCTTCCGGTCCGCTGGTGCTGGCTGCCTGTGGGGGTGGGGGTTCTGCGCCGTTCTCCTGAGGGGGGTCTGAGAAGGAGCCGTCTGAAGCCAGGGGCTCGCTCACGTCGCTGGGAGTGGAGCTGCTAGAGGACGCTGGAGGAGAAAAGGTTAGCTATGGTCTTGGGGTGGAGCTGCTGGAGGAGGTTCGACGAGACAGAGGAGAATAGTTAGCTGCGGTTGCTAGTAGGAGACGGTATAGACGAAGGAGAGGTTAGCTGGGGTCGCTAGTAGGAGATGCTAATGAGAAGCTGCTAAATAAGGCTAATGCTTTAGACTGCATATATGTGTTGAATAGCATATCTGGACTGCACTTCATTAAATTCCACAAAATGGCTTGAATAGTGAGTGTAATGAAAACATGAACGTTTCATTACATGAGAAGGCAATAGATGGACGTGGCATTAGCACATCAACTCATGAAAGGAATTTCTTTCAATAGTTCTGTCAGAGACCTCTATGGTTATCTATTGTATTACTATTTCTATGGTATTGTTGTGGTATTTTGTATTGTATTATTATGGAATTGCTAGGGTATGTCTAGGGCCTTTCTATGGCATTTCTTAGCGTGGTGCCCACCTGGGGAGGCGGCTGGTCTGCGAGGGGTGGGTGGAGGAGGACGAGCAGGTCTGGGGGGACGTGTGGACTTGGAGCCCCCTGGAGATGGGGCGGGAGACCCCGTGCAGTCTATTGCGTGGCCATTGGGGATGATCACCCAGTCCTCTGTAGAGTCACTGGAAGGGGAAGTGTCTCTGCTGGACCTGGCGGGTATGACATCACCAAAAGTCAAAAGAAATTGCATGCAGCACACAGTCAATTACTTTTTCTTTGCTGTTTTGGCTGTAGGTAGTGCCTCCTACTTTTTGGTGGTCAAAATGTTTTATATACTACTGCTACCACTACTGCTACCACTACTGCTACCACTACTGCTACCATCATCATTACTATTACATCTAATCAAAAAACATTTATGAACAAGGCCTCCCGGGTGACTCTGGGTTCGAGCCCAGGCTCTGTCGCAGCCGGCCGCGACCGGGAGGTCCATGGGGCGACGCACAATTGGCCTAGCGTCGTCCGGGTTAGGGAGGGTTTGGCCGGTAGGGATATCCTTGTCTCATCGCGCACTAGTGACTCCTGTGGCGGGCCGGGCGCAGTGCGCGCTGACCAGGTCGCTGGGTGTACAGTGTTTCCTCCTACACATTGGTGCGGCTGGCTTCCGGGTTGGATGCGCGCTGTGTTAAGAAGCAGTGTGGCTTGGTTGGGTTGTGTTTCGGAGGACGCATGGCTTTCGACCTTCGTCTTTCCCGAGCCCGTACGGGAGTTGTAGCGATGAGACAAGACAGTAACTACTAACAATTGGATACCACGAAATTGGGGAGAAAAAGGGGATAAAAAAATAAATATAAATAAATAACACAATATAAGTATTTACATACTGTCAAGAGTTATCATGAAAAATAAAAAATGTCCACCCCCGTCTCCCTTTGCAATCAGCAAGCAGTTCTCTGGACATCCCAGTGCCGAGACAGTTGCAATGTTTTTTGTAAAACGATATATCAATATCGGGAAAAATGCAACTAACATCGATTTAGACTTGACATATCGGTGCCCATCTCTAGTATTCACAATGGACAGAAGATATGCTAGTGTGACTGAGTAATATTAGAAAAGTATTTTGCTGACTCACCCTAATCAGTACATTCCCCCCCCAAAAAAAGTCACAAGTATTCACTCAGAGAACTTACAGAAGACATACAATATAGTATTATTAAAACATGATACCTGTTGCCTCCATCTTCGTTCTGTCTCACGTCCCTGTTGGGAGCAGTAGCTGCTGAAACAGTAAACCAACATCAAGCATTCAAACCCAAACAGAATACAATTCATCCAGTGAAACGTATTAATCACATCATCCTCAATTGGGATCGGCGCGACTACTTGAGTACTCAAAGGTTTGTACTCAAAATGTACAAATGCAACTATTTAGCAGGTTATATTTATAAGCAAATGTACAACAAAAAAAATGTGCTTATTGCTTGTGGAGTACGTCAAGTGCAGTATTAAAATGATGTACAATGTCCTTTTCAGTTGCATCAGAAAAAAACTGTAATTGGAACAACCAATAGTATACAACAAACATTTTTGCCTCAAACACCGACACTTTCAACTGCCCATCCCTAATCCTCACCATGGTCTCTCTCTGCAGAGGCAAAGGTCTCTGGGTCCACCTGCACGCCGTCCAGACAGATGGACAGGTCCCCCACCACGTCTGTGTTGTCCTGGTCTGAACACAGCTGTAGGATCTGCACCACCTCAGAGACTGACAGACATGTCAACAGACAGGCGCACAGACACACAGAAAGACAGACACACGCGTAGATGCTAGTTTATAAACAAAGAGTGTAAACATGGATGGATCAGCTTGAATTCTAGCCTTGATGTATCCCGTCTAATATCAGAAATAGAACTTGTGCATGATATGCATGTATTGACCATATACACCGAGTATAGCGAACATTAGCAACACCTTCCTAATATTGAGTTGCACCCCCTTTTGCCCTCAGAACAGCCTCAATTCGTCGAGGCATGGACTCTACAAGGTGTCAAAAGCGTTCTACAGGGATGCTGGCCCATGTTGACTCCAATGCTTCCCAGTTAGCTGCATGCCCTTTGGGTGGTGGGCCATTCTTGATAAACACGGGAAATGGTTGAGTGTGACAAACTGGTGCGCCTGGCACCTATTACCTTACCCCGTTCAAAGGCACTTCAATCTTTTGTCTTGCCCATTCACCCTCTGAATGGCACACAATCCATTTCTCAATAGACTCAAGGCTTAAAAATCCTTCTTTAACCTCACTGATTGAAGTGGATTTAACAAGTGACACCAATAAGGGATCATAGCTTTCACCTGGTCAGTCGTTAATCGAAAGAGCAGGTGTTCCTAATGTTTTGTACACTCAGTGTATATTATTATAGGAGGTGCACTTCGGTGTGTCTTTGACCCGATTGTAGTGCAGGAATTCATGAATATATCTTTGAGGGTCACATGGGCAGCACGTCGACCATGACTGAAAGTACTCCTTCTATTGGCAAAGTAAGCCCATTCACATGCTTGAGTTAAAAATCAAGAGCCGCCTCTAATACCAGCTGTGGCGAGAGACGCCCCTAATACCAGCTGTGGCGAGAGCCGCCCCTAATACCAGCTGTGGCGAGAGCCGCCCCTAATACCAGCTGTGGCGAGAGCCGCCCCTAATACCAGCTGTGGCGAGAGCCGCCTCTAATACCAGCTGTGGCGAGAGCCGCCTCTAATACCAACTGTGGCGAGAGCCGCCTCTAATACCAGCTGTGGCAAGAGCCGCCTCTAATACCAGCTGTGACAAGAGCCGCCTCTAATACCAGCTGAGGCGAGAGCCGCCTCTAATACCAGCTGAGGCAAGAGCCGCCTCTAATACCAGCTGTGGCGAGAGCCGCCTCTAATACCAGCTGAGGCAAGAGCTGTCTCACAAAGAATACCAGACATGAAGTAGTGGATTAGAGCAGGAGTGTTAAACTCTTCCATGGAGGGCAGAGTGTACTGGTTGTTGTTAGTTATTTTCAATGTGTGTCCAATTAAGACCTAGGTGAGAGGAGTTCTTAACTATAGAAAAGTTTGATCACACGCACATCCTTAAAGAAACGTAGGTGCTGGGCTAAGGAAGTACTGCAAAAAAAAACAGGTTGAGGACCTGGTGAAGATCGAGACGTTGTCAATAAACTGCTCACTGGGCGCTGTACTGCGGCTACCCTCTGCTCCAGCCTCTACAACCTAGTGTGTGTTAAATATATATATATATATATATATATATTAAGCAATAAGACCCGAGGGGGTGTGGAATATGGCCAACATACCACGGCTAAGGGCTGTTCTTAAGCACGACACAGAGTGCCTATACGCAGCCCTTAGCCGTGGTATATTGGTCATATACCACAAACCCCTGAGGTGCCTTATTGCTATTATAAACTGGTTACCAACATAATTAGAGCAGGAAAAACAAAAATGGTTTTGTCATACCCTGGGTATACCATAGCTGTCAGTCAATCAGCATCATGGTTCAAACCACCCAGTTTATATATATTTATATCGGAGGTATTGGCAAAAAAATCAGAAGACACATTTCTATCTAGTATGGATTAATAAAGTATATCTTATCTACCTGTATCTTATCTTAAAGGTGATAATTGGGAGCATATTCAGTGTGCGGGACACTTGTGGTGGAATATTCTATTCAAGTGAGAGAGACTGTCATTTCTTCAAACAATCATCTTTAAACAATATCGATTAATTATTGCAATAATGAAACCAGTCAGCCCAACAGCTAAGCAACCTAACTGAAAAAATAAATAAAAATGATATTATATAGGACCTAAAAATGCTTAGTCAGACTGGTTCCATCTCCCATAAGCCACCATGGTTATCTACACAGGATGGTGTTTCACCCCCAACCCGGCGTAGTTTCCCAGATGCCAGGAAGAAGAGACAATGAGGCATTGTTCTAAACTCTTCCAGACTCTCTATCGCAGGTCCCACACACCACATCTTGTCTATGGAATGCCAGCGTTTCGGTTTTAGTCCCCATCTCTAGCAGACTAACTGCAGGAAGATAGAGTAGAAAGCATCTCTTTACAGAAACACAGATTAAACACAACAGAAATGTCTTCCTATTAATATCAAACAAACCAGGTAAATACGTAATTTTTCTTTCATTTAGCAGACACTGCTAAATCGCCGCTGCTATTTTTCTACAACTTCCTTCAAATTGAAATAACAAAATTGCACTATCCCTTTAAGATTAGAGTTACAGTACAACATACACTATATATATACACAAAAGTATGTGGACATCCCATCAAATTAGTGGATTCAGCTATTTCAGCCACACCCATTGCTGACAGGTGAATACAATCGAGCACACAGCCATGCAATCTGCATAGACAAACATTGGCAGTAGAATGGACTCACTGTAGACCTCAGTGACTTTCAAAGTGGCACCGTCATAGGATGCCACGTTTCCAACAAGACAGGTATTCAAATTTCTGCCCTGCTAGAGCTGCCCTGGTCAACTGTAAGTGCTGTTATTGTGAATTGGAAATGTCTAACAGCAACAACGGCACAGCCCGAAGTGGTAGGCTACACAAGCTCACAGAATGGGACCACCGAGTGCTGAAGGGCGTAAAAATAGTCTGTCCTCGGTTGCAAAACTTACTACAGAGTTCCAAACTTCCTCTGGAAACAACGTCAGCAGAATAACTGTTTGTCAGGAGCTTCATGAAATGGGTTTCCATGGCTGAGCAGCCACACACAAGCCTAAGATCACCAATGCACAATGCCAAGCGTCAGCTGGAGTGGTGTAAAGCGCGCAGCCATTGGACTCTGGAGCTGTGGAAACCAACTCCATATCAATGACCGTGATTTTGTAATGAGATGTTCGACGAGCAAGTGTCCACATACTTTTGGTCATGTAGTGTATAGCAAGAAGTGGCGTGAATGAGAGCCACCGCTTGCTCCTCATCTCCCTACAGTGCAGTGGCACGCATCAGTTATATTTCAGAGGACTATTTGTAAATATGACAACCACTTACTGCAAAGTTCTTGTATATCTTGTTATACACTTTTCCGGTATCAAAAAGTCAAAGAGATTTCATATAATCACATTTAATACTACCTGCTCCGTGCCTCATCAGGAGAAGAGAATGAACTCACGTTTCATATCATTGGACTTGAGGGTTTCACTGATGTCCAATGTGGCCACGCCCAAAAGGAAGTCGGCCTTCAGCGTCTGATGACTCCATACCCGGAAAATGAGCTTACTGAAAGGTGTGACAATTCTGTGTAGAGGGTGGAAAACATTAGTTTACGGTTTCACTACTGTACTTAGTAGGCTATACAACAACAGACAAGGAGACGACATGCAATTCTTTGTGACAGGCCTAAACAATTACACTATTATAAAGGAATGAGTTAACCACATAAACAATAACAAGATCACCGTGGGCCAGTTTCCCAGATACGGATTACACCTACGGACTAAGAAGCACTTTCCATGGAGAATCTCTGAGCATGTGTTTTAGTCCAAGACTATGAGTGAGAAATGCACTATAGGCCTATATGCAAAATAAATATACATGCAAATATAAATTTGTCAGAGGACGGCGGTGTCAGAGGAAAGCCTTAAAAATGGTCAAAAACTCCAGCCAAGTCATAGTATGTTCTCTCTGCTACCGCACGGCAAGCAGTCCCGGAGCGCCAAGTTGGGACCAAAAGGCTCCTGAACAGCTTCTATCCCCAAGCTTTAAAACTGCTGAACAGTTCATCAAAATGGCTACCCGGACTATGTGCATTGACCTCCGAAATTGTGTTATATGTATATATTATTTTGCATTGACATTGTTGCACTGGCTCTATACACACACACACTCACTCACTGGACCCTACCCACGCACTGACACTCCAACACACACAAAAAGACATGCATGCATATTGACGCCACACACAACTTTTCACATACGCTGCTGCGACTGTTTATTATCTATCCCATTGCCTTGTCACTTTATCCCTACCTACATGTACATATTACCTCAATCACCTCAACTACCTCGTACCCCTGCACAGTGACTCGGTACTGGTACTCCTTGTATATAGCCTCATTATTGTTATTTTATTATGTTACTACTTCGATTGTGTTAGCTAATCTTTTTTTACTACATTGTTGGGAAAGGGCTCATAATTAAGCATTTCACGGTCAAGTCTACACCTGTTGTATTAGGCGCAAGTGACAAATAACATTTGATTTGAAATGAAAATAGGTATTACCGTAGCTACTTACACTGTGAGTGACTGCTTCCATTTGGGGGTGTGGGTGTTGTTGCACTTCTCCGTCTTCTTCGACTGGTTGTCCACAGCCACCTCCACGTACGGACTGGGGCCAAACCAGTTCTTTTTGTTCTCCTTCAGTTTGGCCGACAGAACTGCATGCCATAAAGGACATAAAATACACAAATCATGTCATGGTAAGAGATTCTAGTAAACACTGTTATCAGTCACAGAAGTTAGCCATAGAAATAAACCACAGAACGGAAATGTGAGATCCATGTTCACATTGGCTAATTGACCCACCACTGTAGCCCAAGCACTATCTTTGTTTAGAACGATTCTTTAGCCTAGTTGGTTTACTGTATATCCTACTATGTTTGTTATTGATATATATTTCAACCACTGAAAAAATAGGAAAATAAAGTTATTCTATTCCATTTTATACTCTATAAATACTTGATAAATTCACAGTCTGTACCATCAGCTAGGCCTATAGAGAACAAGCACCTGCCAATCCCATTAAAAAGCGCATTCTACAGCTTCGGGTGACAGTGGCTTATTATTTAATTTAGGATTATTAGTAGAATCCCGATTATCTGAAGCCATGATGACAGCTTCTTCCTGAGGTCCGCCACATAATGAAAAATATATTACAGAGGAAAAAAGTTGTATTACTTCCATTCTATTTACAAACAATATTTACATAATTAAGAAAAAACATAAAATTTTACTTTTAGCCAACGTACAACTACAAAAAAATTATGAAATGCTAGCTACTGGGGTTTAGCTGTAACAAAAGGTCAAAACTCACCGGTGACTTGAAGTTGTGCCTTCATAGTTCAGCCATTAACACTGCAGTATGCTTTGGCTACGACATGAACTGCAAAGAAAGCAAACGTGACATCACATGTAAACATTAAGAGACAAGAAACACGGCAATAGTACAGGTGTCCTGGTTTACATAAGGGTTTATCTATAGTACAAGTTTCCTGGTTTACACCCTACTGTACCCAATGGAATGTTTAAATATACTCCTGCACTTATGCCTACAACACTATAACAAACCCATGGAGACTTAAGCAAAACAGGGCAGTAAAATGCTAACATTGAGCATTTTGCTGTACAGAGCCTTGGCATACAAATATGGCTATTCAACTGCCTTGTTGTTCTACAATAGAGCTGGGAAACTGGTTGAGAAGCCATGTGGAGGTAACAGCTAAATCAGGACAGGAAAAATGTAATCCCTCCTGGATTACCAGATTACGTAAACTGGTACATCATGAGTCAGCGATAGTTTTAGACCCTGGTTGGTGTCAATGGTTAGCGGTTAGGTCTAGGGGCTCATAGGTGACTGAGTTACAGACTATGGGTCCCTGTAAAAAAAAAAACTATGCAATTTGGGATTATAGATGACATTATAGCCTAGATTATGTAAGCATGGGCATATGTAGGTAGCCTAATGTTGTTGAGCAGTCTAAAAGCTATTCAAGTATTTTAGCTAGATTACTAACATCTCCTCTGTCTACTCACTAAGCAGAGTTGTGTCCAAAGCAGAGCCAAGATAATTCAAGCAAGTAGATTTAATTTAGGTTCAGGAAACCTGTCTTTTACATAATAAGAAATGAAAATGCATGCAACTTTCCAAGGCAATTGTCAGATTTAGCCTAAAGTAGCCTTGTCATCGAGGGTTGGCCAATTTGGTCATCTGCACGGCGTAACCATGTAAAACCAGTGTAAACTTGCAATCTGCTAACTGTGTCAACAAGTTAATTAATGTCTAATAATATAGCATGGGTACTGTCCACAACACTGAAACAAAAAACAATCATTGCAAAGTAAAAAAAACATGTTTTTATTTTATTTTACCTTTATTCAACCAGGCAGGCCAGTTGAGAACAAGTTCTCATTTACAACTGCGACTTGGCCAAGATAAAGCAAAGCAGTGCGACAAAACAACACAGAGTAACAAACAAATGTACAGTCAATAACACAATAGAAAAATCTATGTACAGTGTGTGCAAATGTAGAAGAGTAGGGAGGTAAGGTAATAAATAGGCCATAGAGGCAAAATAATTACAATTTAGCATTAACACTGGAGTGATAGACGTGCAGATGATGTGCAAGTAGAGATACTGGGGTGCAAAAGAGCAAGAGGATAAGTAACAATATGGGGATGAGGTAGTTGAGTGTGCCATTTACACATTGGCTGTGTACAGGTACAGTATAACATAATTATACTGGTGCATAGAGTTGTATGGTTTGTTTAACTTTGCAATCATTCGTTTTTGTTTGGCATACATTTTAAAGTAAAAAATCTGAGTCTGCATCTGTTACAATGGAATTGCCCTAAAGCAGGTTGGAGCAGTCTAAAAAAATCCTATATCTGCTAATCATCAATGCAGTGATCGCGAATTGAAAATAATGTAGGAAAACAAGGACAAATATATAGGATATTGCAATAACGGAATTGTTAGGTTAGATTACTTGTTGGTTATTACTGCATTGTCGGAACTAGAAGCACAAGCATTTCGCTACACTCGCATTAACATCTGCTAACCATGTGTATGTGACAAATAAAATTTGATTTGATATAACCCAAATGCTTTAGACTAAATGTTAATGTCTGTTTGATAACATGTTTGGAATGACAATGGGTCCCACAGGGACCAGAACAAGATTGTCTCAAAATAGGGCTGTCCCCCTCACCTCATTTATTTACTAGCTATTAACCTGCTTAATTGCTTGATTCAAGGCAATGACTCTTCCCTTGATTTCTTAACTTCCCCACAACCACAGTCAATTAAGTCAAGCTCAGAAACTACCACAAATTCCATAACTGCAAACAGTACATCTGACATTACATAAATTAGCTAGCTACTGCTCTTATAAACTCAAATGCTGACTAGTAAATTTGCTAGTTATTGTTTGTTTTAGGGAATAGGTAGCTAACTTAGCTTGCTAGCTAATCCAAGTTTTTGTGCAAGGTCTAATATGGTTGTAGTTTGCTAGCTAGCTAATGTTACTTTACTACTTAACGTAGATAGCTATTTTAGCTACCTAGCTGCCCTGTACGTAGCTAGCTATTCTTTCAATACTTTCAAAAATCATAAAGGTAACTAACACAATTTATAAATTACTTCTACATGGAAAGGGAGCGACATAAATGGGAAATTGCAAGAGAAAATTGACATAAAATGTCAATAACAATCCCAGGACGCTGAAAGCAGGCCAAACAAGCTAGTAACTTACCTAGCTAAATCCACATAGTAGCTAGCTATAACAACTCTGGTAGCTATCTAGCTGTTAGCTTCACAACATAAAACAATCAGTAGTTAACTACACTCTTGGTGTGCATAACTATCTTAATAATTAACTACTTGGTCAGTAGGGTGTGTCGTGAAGGTTTGCTCGCTTTGAATATCGATTTCACGAAGGTGAGCTAGCTAACGTTAGCTACCCTATCTAACCATCTACGGATATCTTTGAAAATGGACAATTCATCCATATAAAACGATTGGATTACATCCTACCCATATCAGAGGGCAGCAAATGTTTCTGTAAATGTCCTTCTTACGCCCACCAAGGAATATGGATGGTAAACAAGGTCTCAGAAAAACTAAAAAGCTGTATGACAAGTATCACTCCGTCTGAACTTCTTCCTGACCGTGTCATGTGACTAACGTTAGGCGGCGTCGAGAAACATATCACAGACAGAAGGGGTAACCCATAGACGTCACGGTGGCTATAAAACGGAAAGTTCCGTTTAGAACATTTTCTCATCACCAAATATGGTACTGAGAGGAAGTCCAGTCGCGAGTACTGGTAAACTGAAGATGGAACTAGGTGAAACTGGGCCGATATTCTGCTAATTTTCTCATCTATGAAACATCTGATCTCAATGCACAGTGCACTACGTTTTATAGACATGACACTTTGCCAAAGTTTGAAACAATTGCGTTGTTAGAAGTGCAATGTCGAATTGAGTTTTTGCACATGCGCACTTCACAGATAAGGCGTTCCCCTTCTGAAATATGCAAATACCTAATTCAACGCGCCAATGGAATCTCGCTAGCTTGTGCTTGGCTCTTGCCTGTTTTCCCCACTATGCTTCATTTGCTTCCACTGTAAACGACACAGGTTAACTGTCTTGGGTTAGTCATAAGTATCGTTGACGTAGTCGGCCAAGTATATAGACAGAAATAGTAATGGCGTCTTTTTGTAGGCACTTACTCCGCCATGGTTCTTTGGACAATGCCTATGAGTAAAATGAATGGCGTTTTTGTAGTTTTTAGATAAACGCCGAAAATAACGTATGTGGTAAACACAGGCTTATGAGATCTTATACGTTTTGTTCTATGAGATTATCTTCATCAGCTAACTACACTTTCAGAATTTGTAAGATGTTTTTGTAATAATAAAAACAAACGATAAAGCCTTCATAATTCATAAAGGTAATGTTAACTGACTGCTATTATCTCATAGAACAAAACGTTTAAGATCTCCTAAGCCTGTGTTCACCTCAGACATTATTTTCGCCGTTAATTCCAAAACCCTATGGTAATTTATTTCAGGGTTTTAGGAGTACAAGCTGGCCTGCTCTATTGCATCTTATGTAAGGGTCGCGTTCGACATTGCAGCCGACTTTAAAGGAGAGTTGGGACTGAATGATCTACACCCTAAATAACTATTCAATATTTTTGTCGATCACTCAGTCACAATTTACCCATGATACATCAAGGTTGATGCTCTCGAGCACCAATCATTTCAAGAAATTTGAGATTCCCTCCCAAAATATAAATACCCCAAAATATTTTGATACATTGAAACAACATGTGGGAGATTTTTAAAAGTGTGTGAGTGTGTGGCAGGGCACAGACCATAGTTTCAGTCAGTGTTTCCCCTGGGACTGGTGGTGAACATGTATAAAAGAGATTTTGTCACCAAAAGTCCAGTGCAGAGTTTGTGAGGTGTTTGCTGTGCAAGTGTATTTGTGTGAGAGCAATCATTTTAAGGGCTGTCTTGAAGATAATTGTTTGGTGATCAATTGTACTAAAAATGTAGGCCGTGTTGAGCTTGATCATCAGTGGTAGTTTATTAAAGTTTGACTGCTATCTATATTAAACCATTTTTTCTCTCTTTTATCTCCCCATTGTTTTGTAGCGACCTTTAACCTAACACCTAGTGACCTTGTCAAGAGGTTCAGACCTCTTGGTGTAGCAGTTAAGGTGTTGGCTAGACAGTTACTTGACCTGGGTTTGAGTCCCGGTTGGGGCTACCCCCTGAATTCACTACATTAGTGTCAGAAGCAGGATGGTGCCTCTGACATCATTAGAGAGGCTTGTTCACAAGAAGGATTTGGTATAGAGAAGAGTGGGGACATGTTCTGCCAAAGGAAGGCGGTAATGTTTTTAATGTAACCTTTATTTAACTAAGCAAGTCAGTTAAGAACAAATTCTTATTTACAATGACGGCCTACCCCGGCCAAACCTAGGCGACGCTGGGCCAATTGTGTGCCGCTCTATAGGACTCCCAATCATGGCCGGATGCGATACACTGAGATGCAGTGCCTTAGACCGCTGCTCCACTCAGGAGCCCGAGTAATGTAGCAACCTTAACTCAAAACATAAGGACCTCATCATGAGGTCAGGACCTTTTGGTTTAAAAGGTTAAGGTGTTAGCTTGAGAGTTGCCGGACCTGGGTTTGAATAATACCGGGGCTACCCCCGAATTTGCTGCAGTATTAAGCTACCCTCACAAAAAAGATTGCAGTCAGGGTCCTGCAATTACTGCGTCCAAAATAATGTTTTTTTACTGCCGTAATTTTGCAGTATAACTGCAGTTACAGTGCAGTATGACTGCACTTCAACTGCAGTGCACTGCAGTTATTCTGCAATAACTGCATCCAAAAGACCAGTTACTGCACCTTTACTGCTGTTTCAAAACTGAAATCTTTTTTTAAGGGTATAGCAAAGATGTTTTATAACTAACCAAAGATAGCCTGTCGTTTCCAATGGGAACAAATTAGATCCTATTGGCGCGTTCTAGCATATATTTGCATATTTCCGTTAGGGAACGCCTACTCTGTGAAGTGCGCGTGTGGAATAACTAAGTTCGCCCTTGCACTCCTAAACAATGCCTTTTTTTTTTTTTACTTTGGCAAAGTGTAACATCTCCAAAACTTTCTCCACTCTGTAACAGATTTTAGTTTTGGGTAACAGAAAACTGTATTGAGATCAAACGTTTAGTTGGCAGGGCCTAGTGGTTAGAGTGTTGGGCCAGGAACCGAAAGGCTGCTGGATCAAATCCTTGAGCTGACAAGGTAAGAATCTGTCCTTCTGCCCCTGAACAAGGCAGTTAACCCACTGTTCCCCAGTAGGCTGTCATTGTATATAAGAATTTTTTCATAACTGATTTGCCTAGTTAAATAAAGGTAAAACAAATAATTAATCAATGAGAAAATTTGCATAATGTTGACCAAAATCCTTTTCGCTCCATCTTCTCATACTGTCGGCCATCGTGCTTCCTCTCATCACCAAATTTGGTAGTGAGTATAAATGTCAACCGGATGCTTACATTTTTACGTCCGGTGAAATATCTGGCTCATTGTTCTGTGGGCATAGTCTATCATCACCAGCAGATGGCAATGTCAGGCACAGTACATTGCTGATACACCTTTATAAGGGGAAGTGAAATAAGTGAAATAAATGTACATGCATTTTCTTTATTTTCAAGAGAATCTGTGTTTTGAGGTGAAATATGCAATTCATATTTCAATAAATGTAACCTATATGTAGAAGTAGTCCTAATTGTATTCCCATCCAACATCTGCATTGTAGGTTTATCAATTGTATTCTCTACTTTTGTTTGATATCGCCTGATTCTACTATTTTATCAGATTTATCTTGTAAAATAATGTTAATGCGCCACTTGGTATTTATTCCTTCTCTTGCCTCGGAGGGATGCTCAACGAAGACACTGACCAATCAGCTCTCGAGAAGGTGGGTTACCTACAGCAGAAAGTTGCAGAGCGACATCACTGTTGGAGCACGGTTGCTTCGGTTTGACAGCACAGGGCGACACTTTTGAACACCCCTCAAAAAAACGACATTTTCAGAGCTATTAAAAGAAGCAGGTGTGTACAAGTCGGCTGTACAACATCTTCCAAAATATTCAGAGATGTTGGCGTGCACGGAGATGATCACCATGTGCCTTCAGTCGGCAAAACAGAAGCATCTTCGCGCTCAGCAGCAGCCACTGCGTAGCCACGTTAATGGACTTCCAATTTTCAAAGATGTAAGTAATCACGTCTTCGCGCTGATTGTTTCTGATAGCAGTGCGCGGACCTATCAAGAAATTGAAATTATTTATTTAGCTATGAATGGTGTATATTCATTTAGGCTACAAGCATCTATATTTAGAAAGAAGGTAGCTAAATATTTATAGTTGCCCATTTCACATACACAATACAGAGCAATATTGTAAGCATGCATAACAACTATTGGGAATAATTTAACTGTGCGTGTGTGTATGTGTGCGTGCGTGTGTGTGTGTGAGAGAGAGAGAGACTGTGTGTGTGTTTGAGGGATATAGGGAGAGGTACAGCTGCTGCCTCTGCATGATAAATTAAGCCTTCTCAGCTGGAGTGATTTTGAGACTGCTGTGGGGACCCCCCCCCCTCCCCCTCCCCTCCGAACACACACACACACACACACACACACACACACACACACACACACACACACACACACACACACACACACACACACTGTGGTAGGACAGAAAAGACTTGAGGCCAGTGTGTACAGTACAGTACTTTGCTGCAGAGATACTAGTGGTGCGCGGGTCAGCTGTTTATTCACCCGCATCCGCCTGCATTTGCTAATAACCCACCCGCAACCCCGACTATATGTGATAAAGGGAAAATATGAGGCCCGCACCTGACCCTAACCCGCTAATATAGAAAATAAGCTGAAGGCTACAGTCAGACAATTTTTCGACAGGGGGTGCAGGATTTTTTGTTGTTGCCTGATTTAGATGTGTTTCTGCTTATACTGTAATTTCCAACTATTTGGTACGCTATTTGTTAGTCAACTTGTCTATAATTATATACTTGCAGCTTCTCTTCTGTCAATATATGTTGCCCTAGAACAGCATTTCCCAAACTCGGTCCTGACCTAGAAGACTAAATAAACCTTTGCTCAACAGAATAATGGCATCAATTGATAGAACGAATGCTTCAATCAAAGATGCTTCTTTAGGAACCGGGGATAAAATGCACTAATTAAAACAACAAACTGTGAAAATGTCCAAATGACATCAGTTTGACCCGGTTGTAAGGAAATAGAAAGCTGTGAAAACGACCCAACATGTTTCTAAGATTTCAGTTTGGCTTGGGTGCATAATTTTTTGTGGTTGAAATACTATCAGCTTTTATGTTGCTGATAAAACCATCTCTACAGACAGTATCTAACTGCACATTCACATTCTCTCAAGATGCTGAAAGAAATAAATCATATTTCTCCACTCCTGTTCCTGTGTCAAAATGTTGCCTACATTTGGTGTATCATATCACTGCAATAACTGCTTAATTCTGCAGGAGTTCATATTAAGGGTATATGAGAGGTTATAGGACTACATTCGGTGTCCAGATTTCAGTTTCCATTTAACCCAGTAGGCTACAGTTCCCTGACGTGCCATGGGCCTATTTGAACTCCTCTTCTTGTGACTGTCGAATTTGTATATCACCTCACAATCGTCACACAACAAAGCTATCATCCTCTTTTACCACTTTACCAAAATCTTCCCAAACCTTAAGCTACTTTTCTGTCCCTACCTACACTTTAACTCTCCATTTTGCAGCTTTTCTCTTATTGAATTAATCTCTGACATTGTCCTTTTTGCCTCCATGGATCAATCAACCAACCAACCCACCCTCCACCCACCACCCTTCCTCCAGACAATATATCATGACCCTAAACCTGCCCGCCTGCGGATATAATTGCGGGTACCATGGGTTATGAGTCAACCCACGCATCACTACCAGTGTGTACAGTACAGTGCGTTGCTACAGAGACCTGCAAGCTAACCCGTTTCTCTAGTCCCTACCCATCACACCCAGGTTGGTTGTCATTAGTGATGAGGGGGGAAAAAATCGACAGGTACATATCAGGATATTATTTTTTACAATATTGCAATATTATTTTTGTACTAGTCGGCTGTACCTGCACCAAAACTCCAGTATTTGTCCTTCTATAGCTTGTTCTCCATCTGCTTTTTAAATGGTGAGCCAACATGTTTTTAGCACTTATTCCCATGACTGATTAAAACTTGTTTTCTCATGGCTCTCTCTTGACTCTACAGCAGACATAGTGAGCGATATGTTTGTAACATTGAATCACAATAAATTCTCAGTGTGTGTAGTATCTTTTAGGTTTTACACACAATATTCAGAAAGTATTCAGACCCCTTGAATTTTTCCACATTTTGTAATGTTACAGCCTTATCCTAAAATTGATTAAATCGTTTTTCCCCCCACCTATCTACAGACAATACCTCATAATGACAAAGCAAAAACAGGATTTTATAAATTTTTGCAAATGTATTAAAAATAAAAACTGAAATATCACATTTATTTAAGTATTCAGACCCTTTACTCAGTACTTTGTTGAAGCACATTTGGCAGCGATTACAGCCTCAAATCTTCTTGGGAATGAGACTACAAGCTTGGTACACCTGTATTTGGGGAGTTTCTTCCATTCTTCTCTGCAGATCCTATCAAGCTCTGTCAGGTTGGATGGGGAGCGTCGCTGCACAGAAATGTTCAGGTCTCTCCAGAGATGTTCGATCGGGTTCAAGTCCGGGCTCTCGCTGGGCCACTCAAGGACATTCAGAGACTTGTCACGAAGCCACTCCTGCGTTGTCTTGGTTGTGTGCTTAGGATCGTTGTCCTGTTGGAAGGTGAACCTTCACCCCAGTCTGAGGTCCTGAGCACTCTGGAGGAGGTTTTCATCAAGGATCTCTCTGCATTTTGCTCCTTTCGTCTTTCCCTCGATCCTGACTAGTCTCCCAGCCCATGCTGCTGAAAAACATCCCCACAGCATGATGCTGCAACCACCATGCTTCACCGTAGGGATGGTGCCAGGTTTCCTCCAGATGTGATGCTTGGCATTCTGGCCAAAGAGTTCAATCTTGGTTTCATCAGACCAGAGAATATTGTTTCTCATGCTCTGAGAGTCCTTTAGGTGCCTTTTGTAAAACTCCAAGCAGGCTGTCATGTGCCTTTTACTGAGGAGTTGCTTCCGTCTAGCCACTCTACAATAAAGGCCTGATTGGTGGAGTGCTGCAGAGATGGTTGTCCTTCTGGAAGGTTCTCACATCTCCACAGAGGAACTCAGGAGCTCTGTCAGAGTGACCATCAGGTTCTTGGTCACCTCCCTGACCAAGGCCATTCCCCGATTGCTCAGTTTGGCTGGGCGGCCAGCTCTAGGAAGAGTCTTGGTGGTTCCAAACTTATTCCATTTAAGACTGATGGAGGCCACTGTGTTCTTTCCAAATCATGCCCAATCAATTGAATTTACCACAGGTAGACTCCGATCAAGTTGTAGAAACATCTCAAGGATGATCAATGGAAACAGAATGCATCTGAGCTCAATTTCGAGTCTCATAGCAAAGGGTCTGAATACTTATGTAAATAAAGTACAGTTAAAGTCGGAAGTTTACATACACCTTAGCCAAATACATTTAAACTCAGTTTTTCACAATTCCTGACATTTAATCCCAGTAAAAATTCCGTGCTTTAGGTCAGTTAGGATCACCACTTTATTTTAAGAATGTGAAATGTCAGAATAATAGTTGCGAGAATGATTTATTTCAGCTTTTATTTCTTTCATCACATTCCCAGTGGGTCAGAAGTTTACATACACTCAATCAGTATTTGGTAGCATTCCTTTAAATTGTTTAACTTCGGTCAAACGTTTCAGGTAGCCTTCCACAAGCTTCCCACAATAAGTTGGGTGAATTTTGGCCCATTCCTCCTGACAGAGCAGGTGTAACTGAGTCAGGTTTGTAGGCCTCCTTGCTCGCACACGCTTTTTCAGTTCTATGGGATTAAGGTTAGGGCTTTGTGATGGCCACTCCAATACCTTGACTTTGTTGTCCTTAAGCCATTTTGCCACAACTTTGGAAGTATGCTTGGGGTCATTGTCCATTTGGAAGACCCATTTGCGACCAAGCTTTAACTTCCTGACTGATGTCTTGAGTTGTTGCTTCAATATATCCACATAATTTTCCTGCCTCATGATAGCTGTAGCTCCTGTAGCAAAGCACCCCCACAACATGATGCTGCCACCCCCCGTGCTTCACGATTGGGATGGTGTTCTTCGGCTTACAAGCCTCCCCCTTTTTCCTCCAAACATAACAATGGTCAATATGGCCAAACAGTTCTTTTTTTGTTTCATCAGACTAGAGGACATTTGTCCAAAAAGTAAAATCTTTGTCCCCATGTGCAGTTGCAAACCGTAGTCTGGCTTTTTTATGGCGGTTTTGGAGCAGTGGCTTCTTCCTTGCTGAGCGGCCTTTCAGGTTATGTCGATATAGGACTCATTTTACTGTGGATATAGATACTTTTGTACCTGTTTCCTCCAGAATCTTCACAAGGTCCTTTGCTGTTGTTCTGGGATTGATTTGCACTTTTCGCACCAAATTACATTCATCTCTATGAGACAGAACGCGTCTCCTTCCTGAGCAGTATGACGGCAGCGTGGTCCCATGGTGTTTATACTTGCGTACTATCGTTTGTACAGATGAACGTGGTACCTTTAGGCGTTTCGAAATTGCTCCCAAGGATGAACCAGACTTGTGGAGGTCTAAAACAAATTCTGAGGTCTTGGCTGATTTCCTTTGATTTTCCCATGATGTCAAGCAAGAGTCACTGAGTTTGAAGGTAGGCCTTGTAATACATCCACAGGTACACCTCCAATTAACTCAAATTATGTAAATTAGCCTGTCAGAAGCTTCTAAAGCCATGACATCCTTTTCTGGAATTTTCCAAGCTGTTTAAAGACACAGTCAACTTAGTGTTTGTAAACTTCTGACCTACTGGAATTGTGATACAGTGAAATAATCTGTCTGTAAACAATTGTTGGAAAAATTACTTGCCAAAACTATAGTTTGTTAACAAGAAATTTGTGGGGTGGTTGAAAAACGAGTTTTAGTGACTCCAACCTTAGTGTATGTAAACTTCCCACTTCAACTGTATTTCAGTTTTTTTTAAATTATAAATTCGTAGAAATTTATAAAAAACAGTTTTTCGCTTTGCCATTATGGGGTATTGTGTGTAGATTGATGACGGACATTTTTATTTAATCAATTTTAGAATAAGGCTGTAACGTAACGAAATGTGGAAAAAGGGAAGGGGTCTGAATACTTTCCGAATATATGTTGTTGTTGAAGGATCACTGCTTCCGTTGAGTGTCAACACCTATGACAATCCCTTTGTACCTACTGTAGGCATGCATGAAAAGCTGTTTCAGGCAGAGCTTGACACAATCAGAGATTTGAAGCAATTATGGAAAAGCTCCCTTGAAAGACTTCTGTTTACATCGGCTTGTAGAGTAACCTTGAGTACTAACACACTGAAGCTCGTGGTTTCTATTGTGTCGGTTGTACTGCATTGTTGGTTGGTTTTATTTGTTTGTTTGTTTCAGGATCATTACAGTGAGTCAGCATCTGTTCATTTGTGGATATCTCATTGATATACTGTAACACACTGACGTTCTGAGGTTTCTAACGTCTAGTTTTTATTGGATTCCTTGTTAGTTTCTTTGTTTGTTTCATCACAGTGACTTGGGATCGGTTCATCGTGGATCATATCTTATTTATGTGACAGCAGCAATGCACTAACCTCAGGGAGAATAATGCATGCAGATAGATAAAAATCTATTACCTTTGCCATCATCTCCTTGTTTAAATTGCAGCTCAGAAGATAGATTTATCGAGATGCATGCACTCCTGAGTCCTACCTGACAATACATACTGATGAACTTAATGAATGGGAAATAGATTTTCTATCACCCTCGAGAGATAAACAACCCAAACAGGGTGAGAGAATGTTTGGCTAATTAATTAGGTTGATACGTGGGTGAGCTGATATGAATATATTACAAGTCTAAATCGTTCTGAGATATTTTGCCCTTGGAAATGTGTCATCTTATATGGCATTAGAAAATGTTAGCCTGTAACGAAGCCAAGGTTTATAAGTGGGTGAGCGAGCTACAATATGAAGTATTACAGTAAAAAGCTAAATAGTTTCAAGATATGCTGGCATATACTGTATTTTTCCCTTGGCAACATACAAAAGTCACAGTCTATGATAGCAATTTGAATTCATGGGAGTGCGAAGCTGTGCATAATGAAATTCTTGTTTGTTATCTGAACACAACGCTGCAGGCCAGACATAATCACGGTCTAACCTCCAATCTGAACACAACGCTGCAGGCCGACCATAATCACGGTCTAACCTCCAATCTGAACACAACGCTGCAGGCCGACCATAATCACGGTCTAACCTCCAATCTGAACACAACGCTGCAGGCCAGACATAATCACGGTCTAAACTCCAATCTGAACACAACGCTGCAGGCCGACCATAATCACGGTCTAAACTCCAATCTGAACACAACGCTGCAGGCCAGACATAATCACGGTCTAAACTCCAATCTGAACACAACGCTGCAGGCCAGACATAATCACGGTCTAACCTCCAATCTGAACACAACGCTGCAGGCCAGACATAATCACGGTCTAAACTCCAATCTAAACACAACGCTGCAGGCCAGACAATCACGGTCTAACCTCCAATCTGAACACAACGCTGCAGGCCAGACATAATCACGGTCTAACCTCCAATCTGAACACAACGCTGCAGGCCAGACATAATCACGGTCTAACCTCCAATCTGAACACAACGCTGCAGGCCAGACATAATCACGGTCTAACCTCCAATCTGAACACAACGCTGCAGGCCAGACATAATCACGGTCTAACCTCCAATCTGAACACAACGCTGCAGGCCAGACATAATCACGGTCTAACCTCCAATCTGAACACAATGCTGCAGGCCAGACATAATCACGGTCTAACCTCCAATCTGAACACAACGCTGCAGGCCAGACATAATCACGGTCTAACCTCCAATCTGAACACAACGCTGCAGGCCAGACATAATCACGGTCTAACCTCCAATCTGAACACAACGCTGCAGGCCAGACATAATCACGGTCTAACCTCCAATCTGAACACAACGCTGCAGGCCGACCATAATCACGGTCTAAACTCCAATCTGAACACAACGCTGCAGGCCAGACATAATCACGGTCTAACCTCCAATCTGAACACAACGCTGCAGGCCGACCATAATCACGGTCTAACCTCCAATCTGAACACAACGCTGCAGGCCGACCATAATCACGGTCTAACCTCCAATCTGAACACAACGCTGCAGGCCGACCATAATCACGGTCTAACCTCCAATCTGAACACAACGCTGCAGGCCAGACATAATCACGGTCTAACCTCCAATCTGAACACAACGCTGCAGGCCAGACATAATCACGGTCTAATCTCCAATCTGAACACAACGCTGCAGGCCGACCATAATCACGGTCTAACCTCCAATCTGAACACAACGCTGCAGGCCAGACATAATCACGGTCTAACCTCCAATCTGAACACAACGCTGCAGGCCAGACATAATCACGGTCTAACCTCCAATCTGAACACAACGCTGCAGGCCAGACATAATCACGGTCTAACCTCCAATCTGAACACAACGCTGCAGGCCAGACATAATCACGGTCTAACCTCCAATCTGAACACAACGCTGCAGGCCAGACATAATCACGGTCTAACCTCCAATCTGAACACAACGCTGCAGGCCAGACATAATCACGGTCTAACCTCCAATCTGAACACAACGCTGCAGGCCAGACATAATCACGGTCTAACCTCCAATCTGAACACAACGCTGCAGGCCAGACATAATCACGGTCTAACCTCCAATCTGAACACAACGCTGCAGGCCAGACATAATCACGGTCTAACCTCCAATCTGAACACAACGCTGCAGGCCAGACATAATCACGGTCTAAACTCCAATCTGAACACAACGCTGCAGGCCGACCATAATCACGGTCTAACCTCCAATCTGAACACAACGCTGCAGGCCGACCATAATCACGGTCTAAACTCCAATCTGAACACAACGCTGCAGGCCAGACATAATCACGGTCTAACCTCCAATCTGAACACAACGCTGCAGGCCAGACATAATCACGGTCTAACCTCCAATCTGAACACAACGCTGCAGGCCGACCATAATCACGGTCTAACCTCCAATCTGAACACAACGCTGCAGGCCAGACATAATCACGGTCTAACCTCCAATCTGAACACAACGCTGCAGGCCAGACATAATCACGGTCTAAACTCCAATCTGAACACAACGCTGCAGGCCGACCATAATCACGGTCTAAACTCCAATCTGAACACAACGCTGCAGGCCAGACATAATCACGGTCTAAACTCCAATCTGAACACAACGCTGCAGGCCAGACATAATCACGGTCTAACCTCCAATCTGAACACAACGCTGCAGGCCAGACATAATCACGGTCTAAACTCCAATCTAAACACAACGCTGCAGGCCAGACATAATCACGGTCTAACCTCCAATCTGAACACAACGCTGCAGGCCAGACATAATCACGGTCTAACCTCCAATCTGAACACAACGCTGCAGGCCAGACATAATCACGGTCTAACCTCCAATCTGAACACAACGCTGCAGGCCAGACATAATCACGGTCTAACCTCCAATCTGAACACAACGCTGCAGGCCAGACATAATCACGGTCTAACCTCCAATCTGAACACAACGCTGCAGGCCAGACATAATCACGGTCTAACCTCCAATCTGAACACAACGCTGCAGGCCAGACATAATCACGGTCTAACCTCCAATCTGAACACAACGCTGCAGGCCAGACATAATCACGGTCTAACCTCCAATCTGAACACAATGCTGCAGGCCAGACATAATCACGGTCTAACCTCCAATCTGAACACAACGCTGCAGGCCAGACATAATCACGGTCTAACCTCCAATCTGAACACAACGCTGCAGGCCAGACATAATCACGGTCTAACCTCCAATCTGAACACAACGCTGCAGGCCGACCATAATCACGGTCTAAACTCCAATCTGAACACAACGCTGCAGGCCAGACATAATCACGGTCTAACCTCCAATCTGAACACAACGCTGCAGGCCGACCATAATCACGGTCTAACCTCCAATCTGAACACAACGCTGCAGGCCGACCATAATCACGGTCTAACCTCCAATCTGAACACAACGCTGCAGGCCGACCATAATCACGGTCTAACCTCCAATCTGAACACAACGCTGCAGGCCAGACATAATCACGGTCTAACCTCCAATCTGAACACAACGCTGCAGGCCAGACATAATCACGGTCTAATCTCCAATCTGAACACAACGCTGCAGGCCGACCATAATCACGGTCTAACCTCCAATCTGAACACAACGCTGCAGGCCAGACATAATCACGGTCTAACCTCCAATCTGAACACAACGCTGCAGGCCAGACATAATCACGGTCTAACCTCCAATCTGAACACAACGCTGCAGGCCAGACATAATCACGGTCTAACCTCCAATCTGAACACAACGCTGCAGGCCAGACATAATCACGGTCTAACCTCCAATCTGAACACAACGCTGCAGGCCAGACATAATCACGGTCTAACCTCCAATCTGAACACAACGCTGCAGGCCAGACATAATCACGGTCTAACCTCCAATCTGAACACAACGCTGCAGGCCAGACATAATCACGGTCTAACCTCCAATCTGAACACAACGCTGCAGGCCAGACATAATCACGGTCTAACCTCCAATCTGAACACAACGCTGCAGGCCAGACATAATCACGGTCTAACCTCCAATCTGAACACAACGCTGCAGGCCAGACATAATCACGGTCTAACCTCCAATCTGAACACAACGCTGCAGGCCAGACATAATCACGGTCTAACCTCCAATCTGAACACAACGCTGCAGGCCAGACATAATCACGGTCTAACCTCCAATCTGAACACAACGCTGCAGGCCAGACATAATCACGGTCTAACCTCCAATCTGAACACAACGCTGCAGGCCAGACATAATCACGGTCTAACCTCCAATCTGAACACAACGCTGCAGGCCAGACATAATCACGGTCTAACCTCCAATCTGAACACAACGCTGCAGGCCGACCATAATCACGGTCTAAACTCCAATCTGAACACAACGCTGCAGGCCAGACATAATCACGGTCTAACCTCCAATCTGAACACAACGCTGCAGGCCGACCATAATCACGGTCTAACCTCCAATCTGAACACAACGCTGCAGGCCGACCATAATCACGGTCTAACCTCCAATCTGAACACAACGCTGCAGGCCAGACATAATCACGGTCTAACCTCCAATCTGAACACAACGCTGCAGGCCAGACATAATCACGGTCTAACCTCCAATCTGAACACAACGCTGCAGGCCGACCATAATCACGGTCTAACCTCCAATCTGAACACAACGCTGCAGGCCAGACATAATCACGGTCTAACCTCCAATCTGAACACAACGCTGCAGGCCAGACATAATCACGGTCTAACCTCCAATCTGAACACAACGCTGCAGGCCAGACATAATCACGGTCTAAACTCCAATCTGAACACAGCGCTGCAGGCCAGACATAATCACGGTCTAAACTCCAATCTGAACACAACGCTGCAGGCCAGACATAATCACGGTCTAACCTCCAATCTGAACACAACGCTGCAGGCCAGACATAATCACGGTCTAAACTCCAATCTGAACACAACGCTGCAGGCCAGACATAATCACGGTCTAACCTCCAATCTGAACACAACGCTGCAGGCCAGACATAATCACGGTCTAACCTCCAATCTGAACACAACGCTGCAGGCCAGACATAATCACGGTCTAACCTCCAATCTGAACACAACGCTGCAGGCCAGACATAATCACGGTCTAACCTCCAATCTGAAAACAACGCTGCAGGCCAGACATAATCACGGTCTAACCTCCAATCTGAACACAACGCTGCAGGCCAGACATAATCACGGTCTAACCTCCAATCTGAACACAACGCTGCAGGCCAGACATAATCACGGTCTAACCTCCAATCTGAACACAACGCTGCAGGCCAGACATAATCACGGTCTAACCTCCAATCTGAACACAACGCTGCAGGCCAGACATAATCACGGTCTAACCTCCAATCTGAACACAACGCTGCAGGCCAGACATAATCACGGTCTAACCTCCAATCTGAACACAACGCTGCAGGCCAGACATAATCACGGTCTAACCTCCAATCTGAACACAACGCTGCAGGCCGACCATAATCACGGTCTAAACTCCAATCTGAACACAACGCTGCAGGCCAGACATAATCACGGTCTAACCTCCAATCTGAACACAACGCTGCAGGCCGACCATAATCACGGTCTAACCTCCAATCTGAACACAACGCTGCAGGCCGACCATAATCACGGTCTAACCTCCAATCTGAACACAACGCTGCAGGCCAGACATAATCACGGTCTAACCTCCAATCTGAACACAACGCTGCAGGCCAGACATAATCACGGTCTAACCTCCAATCTGAACACAACGCTGCAGGCCGACCATAATCACGGTCTAACCTCCAATCTGAACACAACGCTGCAGGCCAGACATAATCACGGTCTAACCTCCAATCTGAACACAACGCTGCAGGCCAGACATAATCACGGTCTAACCTCCAATCTGAACACAACGCTGCAGGCCAGACATAATCACGGTCTAAACTCCAATCTGAACACAACACTGCAGGCCAGACATAATCACGGTCTAAACTCCAATCTGAACACAACGCTGCAGGCCAGACATAATCACGGTCTAAACTCCAATCTGAACACAATGCTGCAGGCCAGACATAATCACGGTCTAACCTCCAATCTGAACACAACGCTGCAGGCCAGACATAATCACGGTCTAACCTCCAATCTGAACACAACGCTGCAGGCCAGACATAATCACGGTCTAAACTCCAATCTGAACACAACGCTGCAGGCCAGACATAATCACGGTCTAACCTCCAATCTGAACACAACGCTGCAGGCCAGACATAATCACGGTCTAACCTCCAATCTGAACACAACGTTGCAGGCCGACCATAATCACGGTCTAACCTCCAATCTGAACACAACGCTGCAGGCCAGACATAATCACGGTCTAAACTCCAATCTGAACACAACGCTGCAGGCCAGACATAATCACGGTCTAACCTCCAATCTGAACACAACGCTGCAGGCCAGACATAATCACGGTCTAACCTCCAATCTGAACACAACGCTGCAGGCCGACCATAATCACGGTCTAACCTCCAATCTGAACACAACGCTGCAGGCCAACCATAATCACGGTCTAACCTCCAATCTGAACACAACGCTGCAGGCCAGACATAATCACGGTCTAACCTCCAATCTGAACACAACGCTGCAGGCCAGACATAATCACGGTCTAACCTCCAATCTGAACACAACGCTGCAGGCCAGACATAATCACGGTCTAACCTCCAATCTGAACACAACGCTGCAGGCCAGACATAATCACGGTCTAACCTCCAATCTGAACACAACGCTGCAGGCCAGACATAATCACGGTCTAACCTCCAATCTGAACACAACGCTGCAGGCCAGACATAATCACGGTCTAACCTCCAATCTGAACACAACGCTGCAGGCCAGACATAATCACGGTCTAACCTCCAATCTGAACACAACGCTGCAGGCCAGACATAATCACGGTCTAACCTCCAATCTGAACACAACGCTGCAGGCCAGACATAATCACGGTCTAACCTCCAATCTGAACACAACGCTGCAGGCCGACCATAATCACGGTCTAACCTCCAATCTGAACACAACGCTGCAGGCCAGACATAATCACGGTCTAACCTCCAATCTGAACACAACGCTGCAGGCCAGACATAATCACGGTCTAACCTCCAATCTGAACACAACGCTGCAGGCCAGACATAATCACGGTCTAACCTCCAATCTGAACACAACGCTGCAGGCCGACCACAATCACGGTCTAACCTCCAATCTGAACACAACGCTGCAGGCCAGACATAATCACGGTCTAACCTCCAATCTGAACACAACGCTGCAGGCCGACCATAATCACGATCTAACCTCCAATCTGAACACAACGCTGCAGGCCGACCATAATCACGGTCTAATCTCCAATCTGAACACAACGCTGCAGGCCAGACATAATCACGGTCTAACCTCCAATCTGAACACAACGCTGCAGGCCGACCATAATCACGGTCTAACCTCCAATCTGAACACAACGCTGCAGGCCAGACATAATCACGGTCTAAACTCCAATCTGAACACAACTCTGCAGGCCAGACATAATCACGGTCTAAACTCCAATCTGAACACAACGCTGCAGGCCAGACATAATCACGGTCTAACCTCCAATCTGAACACAACGCTGCAGGCCAGACATAATCACGGTCTAAACTCCAATCTGAACACAACGCTGCAGGCCGACCATAATCACGGTCTAACCTCCAATCTGAACACAACGCTGCAGGCCGACCATAATCACGGTCTAAACTCCAATCTGAACACAACGCTGCAGGCCAGACATAATCACGGTCTAAACTCCAATCTGAACACAACGCTGCAGGCCAGACATAATCACGGTCTAAACTCCAATCTGAACACAACGCTGCAGGCCAGACATAATCACGGTCTAACCTCCAATCTGAACACAACGCTGCAGGCCGACCATAATCACGGTCTAACCTCCAATCTGAACACAACGCTGCAGGCCAGACATAATCACGGTCTAACCTCCAATCTGAACACAACGCTGCAGGCCAGACATAATCACGGTCTAACCTCCAATCTGAACACAAGGTTGCAGGCCGACCATAATCACGGTCTAAACTCCAATCTGAACACAACGCTGCAGGCCAGACATAATCACGGTCTAACCTCCAATCTGAACACAACGCTGCAGGCCAGACATAATCACGGTCTAACCTCCAATCTGAACACAACGCTGCAGGCCGACCATAATCACGGTCTAAACTCCAATCTGAACACAACGCTGCAGGCCAGACATAATCACGGTCTAACCTCCAATCTGAACACAACGCTGCAGGCCAGACATAATCACGGTCTAACCTCCAATCTGAACACAACGCTGCAGGCCAGACATAATCACGGTCTAAACTCCAATCTGAACACAACGCTGCAGGCCAGACATAATCACGGTCTAACCTCCAATCTGAACACAACGCTGCAGGCCAGACATAATCACGGTCTAAACTCCAATCTGAACACAACTCTGCAGGCCAGACATAATCACGGTCTAAACTCCAATCTGAACACAACGCTGCAGGCCAGACATAATCACGGTCTAACCTCCAATCTGAACACAACGCTGCAGGCCAGACATAATCACGGTCTAAACTCCAATCTGAACACAACGCTGCAGGCCGACCATAATCACGGTCTAACCTCCAATCTGAACACAACGCTGCAGGCCGACCATAATCACGGTCTAAACTCCAATCTGAACACAACGCTGCAGGCCAGACATAATCACGGTCTAACCTCCAATCTGAACACAACGCTGCAGGCCGACCATAATCACGGTCTAAACTCCAATCTGAACACAACGCTGCAGGCCAGACATAATCACGGTCTAACCTCCAATCTGAACACAACGCTGCAGGCCAGACATAATCACGGTCTAACCTCCAATCTGAACACAACGCTGCAGGCCAGACATAATCACGGTCTAACCTCCAATCTGAACACAACGCTGCAGGCCAGACATAATCACGGTCTAACCTCCAATCTGAACACAACGCTGCAGGCCAGACATAATCACGGTCTAAACTCCAATCTGAACACAACGCTGCAGGCCGACCATAATCACGGTCTAACCTCCAATCTGAACACAACGCTGCAGGCCGACCATAATCACGGTCTAAACTCCAATCTGAACACAACGCTGCAGGCCAGACATAATCACGGTCTAACCTCCAATCTGAACACAACGCTGCAGGCCAGACATAATCACGGTCTAACCTCCAATCTGAACACAACGCTGCAGGCCAGACATAATCACGGTCTAACCTCCAATCTGAACACAACGCTGCAGGCCGACCATAATCACGGTCTAAACTCCAATCTGAACACAACGCTGCAGGCCGACCATAATCACGGTCTAACCTCCAATCTGAACACAACGCTGCAGGCCAGACATAATCACGGTCTAACCTCCAATCTGAACACAACGCTGCAGGCCAGACATAATCACGGTCTAACCTCCAATCTGAACACAACGCTGCAGGCCAGACATAATCACGGTCTAAACTCCAATCTGAACACAACGCTGCAGGCCAGACATAATCACGGTCTAACCTCCAATCTGAACACAACGCTGCAGGCCAGACATAATCACGGTCTAAACTCCAATCTGAACACAACGCTGCAGGCCAGACATAATCACGGTCTAACCTCCAATCTGAACACAACGCTGCAGGCCAGACATAATCACGGTCTAAACTCCAATCTGAACACAACGCTGCAGGCCAGACATAATCACGGTCTAACCTCCAATCTGAACACAACGTTGCAGGCCGACCATAATCACGGTCTAACCTCCAATCTGAACACAACGCTGCAGGCCAGACATAATCACGGTCTAACCTCCAATCTGAACACAACGCTGCAGGCCAGACATAATCACGGTCTAAACTCCAATCTGAACACAACGCTGCAGGCCAGACATAATCACGGTCTAAACTCCAATCTGAACACAACGCTGCAGGCCAGACATAATCACGGTCTAACCTCCAATCTGAACACAGTAGGATACGCCCTCAGATCTCAACTGCTTAAATTAAGCAGAAGTAGATGGAGAAGGATGACGCTTCAAAAGATTTCTCATCTGAAGGTTGATGTCTTCTTCATTGACTGTGTATAGAATATGGGAGGTGTGGGTGTGTGTTTCCTTCCACTGAAAAACAATATGAGACAGTGAAGGTGATTATCCTCAGTCACTTACGGTGAAGGAGATCATCCTCAAGTCACTTGGGCAACTATATAGACTCTTACAACCTGAGGTCTGACCTGATGCCAGTCTCCTCCGCCTAAGCTGAGGCCAGTCTCCTTCTCCTAACCTGAGGCCAGTCTCCTTCTCCCAATCCTTCTCCTTATAGAAAACCGTGTCAAAAGGACACATGGTTCTTACTGGTTAACACCTGCTGACGTGCCATCTGAAACAGAGACGCTCCGGGAAGCAAGGATGACCTTTATCTGCACATTGTAAATGATGCATTATCCTCTCAGAATACTGGAGTAAAATACGGGGCCGTGCAACTTAGACAATCTCAGAGCTGTCTAGGAGCAAATGCCAAGTAGATCATGTTTAGACAGATAGGAGAATGTGTGGGGCCAGTTATATTTAATAGGCTTCTTTCATACATTTTCTTTCAATCCTGAGGTAGTAGACAGGAAAGCGCATTTCAGCTGACGGCAATATACACGTGTTCCTTTCACTATCAAGTTTTCATTGAAGTGTAAAAAATATGTCTTCAGATCCCAATTCCTTGTGTCATCTTTCATTCAGACAAGCAAAAAGGATCATGGGAATGTATTTCGATCATAGTAAACACAAGAGCACGACTTATCGGCCAGTCAAATCTGATCAAACCAAATTTCATTTGTCAGATGCGCCGAATACAACAGGTGTAGACCTTACCAGGAAATGCTTACTTACAAGCCCTTAATAATAAAGATCTCCACAGATCGGTGTCCCACCCTCGGGATCGTTGAGCAAATGTGCGCTAATGTGATTAGCATGATGTTGTAACTAAGGAAGGAACAGTGATGCCGAAACGTTGGTAAATACCCATTAAATTGCTGGGAGTTTATATATGGAGTGTGCGACTTCTTTATTTTGATAGTTTATAGTTGTAAGTAACAAGAACATTTTCCCAGGACATAGACAAATCTTCTGTGGGCAGAAAGCTTAAATTCTTGTTAATCTAACTGCACTGTCCAATTTACAGTAGCTACTACAGTGAAAACATACCATGCTATTGTTTGAGGAGAGTGCACAGTTATGTACTTGAAAATGTATATATAGACCAATTAGTCATATTTGGGCAGACTTGATACAACATTTTGAACAGAAATGTTCATTGGATCAGTATAACATTTTTAACATACACTGCTGCCATCTAGTGGCCATAATATAAATTACACCTAGAGTCCTAAGTCAGATAATGGCCTTTCTCTTGCATTTCAAAGATGATGGAACAAAAAAATACAAAAAAACATATTTTTTTCTTTGTATTATCTTTTACCAGATCTAATGTGTTATGTTTTCCTACATTTAATTTCACATTTCCACAAACTTCGAAGTGTTTCCTTTCAAATGGTATCAAGAATATGCATTTTAGGTGAAAATTGAAAAAAAGGCGTCTGATCCTTAAGAAGTTTTAACCAACAATGCAGGTTTAAGAAAATAGAGTTAAGAAAATATTTTCTAAATAAACTAAAAGTAAAAAATTAAATTAAAAAGTAACACAATAACGAGGCAATATACAGGGAGTACTGGTACCGAGTCAATGTGTGGGGGTACAGGTTAGTCGAGGTAATTTGTACATGTAGGTAGGGGTAAAGTGATAAGATAATTAACAGCGAGTAGTAACAGTGTAAAAACAAAGGGGGGGGGGGGGGGGGGGGGCAGCTCTAGCCTTTAGCTCGGTGAGAATGTTTCCTGTAATCCATGGCTTCTGGATTGGATATGTACGTATGGTCACTGAGGGAACGACATCGTTGATGTAATTATTGATGAAGCCGTTGACTGAGGTGGTATACTCCTCTAGGCCATTGGATGAATCCAAGAACATATTCCAGGCTGTGCTAGCAAAACAGTCCTGTAGTTTAGCACCCACGTCATCTGACCACTTCCGTATTGAGCGAGTCACTGGTACTTCCTGTTTTTTGTTTTTGCTTGTAACTAGAATTATGGTCAGATTTGCCCAAGGGAGTGTGAGGGAGAGCTTTGTATGCGTCTCTGTGTGTGGAGTAAAGGTGGTCTAAAGTGTTTTCCTCTGGTTGCACATGTGAGATGCTGGTGTAAATTAGGTAAAACTGATTTAAGTTTGCCTGCATTACAGTGCCGCTTCTGAATGAGCATTTTCTTGTTTGCTTATGGCCTTATACAGCTCATTGAGTGCAGTCTTAGTGCCAGCATCGGTTTGTGGTCGTAAATAGACGGCTATGAAAAATATAGATG
The DNA here is from genome assembly GCF_016432855.1 of Salvelinus namaycush. NCBI lineage: Eukaryota > Metazoa > Chordata > Actinopteri > Salmoniformes > Salmonidae > Salvelinus > Salvelinus namaycush. Next base: position 48,291,403 of record NC_052326.1, on the reverse strand, counting down.
AAAACCCTCTTGGTAGATAGTGTGGTCTACAGCTTATCATGAGGTACTCTACCTCAGGCGAGCATTACCTTGAGACTTCTTTAATATTAGAGATCGCGCACCAGCTGTTATTGACAAACACCACCACCCCTCATCTTACCGCACGTAGCTGTTCTGTCCTGCCGATGCACGGAAAACCCTGCCAACTGCCACGACACTGTGAAACATAAGATATTACAGTTTTTAATGTCCCGTTGGTAGGATAGTCTCGAACGGATCTCATCCAGTTTATTTTTCAGTGATTGCATGTTGGCTAATAGAACGGATGGTAGATGCGGGTTACACACTCGCTAACGAGTTCTCACAAAGCACCCGGATCTCCGCCCCCTGTATCTTTGTCTTTTCATCATGCGAATGTTGGCGATTTGGGTCTGGCATAGGAGAAACAGTATATCCTTCGCATCAGATTCATTAAAGAAAAAGTCTTTGTCCAGTTCGAGGTGAGTCATCGCTGTTCTGACATCCATAACCTATTTTTGGTCATAAGACGGTAGCAGCAACATTATGTACAAAATAAGTTACAATGCGAAAAAACACACAAAATAGCACAATTGGTTTTGAGCTCGTAAAACGGCAGCCATCCCCTCTAGCGCCATTATGATCAGACATCCGTCCAAAGTAGAACAAATTAGTGTTTGATTATTGTTCATACTATTTGACACGATCAACTGGTCTGGGGCTATATACGTTACAAATAGACATTGACAGCAGGTGGCATAGTTGAAAATCCTGAGCTTGTTGACTTCTGAAAGGTGATAGTCCACAAAGCATCTCAGAAAAGGTCCTATTAAAACCTGTTTTAATACTACGAAAACTCCCAGCTCAGAGTAGGTTTTAGGATGATGTTAAGACACTGCTAAAACTCAAACTCTCAGCCAGATGTAACATCAATTCATAAAAGTTTATCTGAGCTGGTAATCGGGACAATTTGAGGTAACGCAAAGAAAATATATTTATGACTCTCATTGACATTGTTGCAAATTATGGGGAATAACCAATAGCGAGGAGGCTTTGCCAGCTTTGAACTCTACTGCACACTTCAGACAAACGCAGGGAATGTGACTGTACATCAAATGTTGCAATGTGTCACGCCCTGACCTTAGAGATCCTTTAAATTCTCTATTTGGTTAGGTCAGGGTGACTAGGGTGGGCAAACTATGTTTTCTATTTCTTTGTTGGCCAGGTATGGTTCCCAATCTATCGTTGACTCTGATTGGGGATCATACTTAGGCAGCTTTTTCCACCTGTAGTTTGTGGGATCTTGTTTTGGTACTGTGCTGTTTAGCCCTACCTAACTTTACGTTTCGTTTGTATTTGTTGTTTTTTCGGTGTTCATTTAATAAAGTAATATGTACGCCTACCACGCTGCACCTTGGTCCACTCATTCCAGCAACGAGCGTAACAGAAGATCCCACCACAAACGGACCAAGCAGCGTGGCCAGGGGGAGCAGACATCCTGGACATGGGAGGATATCTTGGATGGTAAGGGATCCTGGACGTGGGAGGAGATCCTGGTCGGAAAAGATCGCCTTCCATGGGAGCAGACGGAGGCAGCGAGGGAGGAACAACGACGACACCGGGGTTCGCGACCACGACGGAAGCCCGAGAGGCAGCCCCCAATTTTTGGGGGGAGGGGAGCACACGGGGTGGTTGGCGGAGCCAGGGTTTGAACCAGAGCCAACTCCCCGTACTCACCGCGGGGAGCGTGTGACCGGGCAGGCACCATGTTTTGCGGTGATACGCACTGTGTCTCCAGTGCGCATCCACAGCCCGGTGCGTGCTGTGCCAGCTCCCCGCACTTGCCGTGCGAAAGTGGGCATCTGTCCAGGACGGGTGGTGCCGGCTCAGTGCGCCTGGTCTCCAGTGCGCCTCCTCGGTCCAGGATATCCTGCGCCGGCTCTACGCGCTGTTTCTCCGGTGTGCCTTCCAGCCCAGTGCATCCTGTGCCAGCTCCCCGCACTTGCCGTGCGAAGGTGGTCCTTTGTCCAGGACGCGTTGTGCCAGCTCTACGCTCCAGACCTCCAGTGCGCCTCCACGGACCAGTATATCCTGCGCCGGCCATACGTACTGTGTCTCCAGTGCGCCTTCAAAGCCCAGTGAGTCCTGTGCCAGCTCCTCGCACTTGCCATGCGAAGGTGGTCCTTTGTCCAGGACGCGTTGTGCCAGCTCTACGCTCCAGACCTCCAGTGCGCCTCCACGGTCCAGTATATCCTGTGCCAGCTCCATGCACCCGGCCTCCAGTGCGTATCTCCAGCCTGGTACGTCCTGTGCCTGCTCCACACACGAAGCCTCCAGTGATGATCCATGGCCCGAAGCCTCCAGTGATGATCCATGGCCCGGAGCCTCCAGTGAAGATCCATGGCCCGGAGCCTCCAGCGACGATCCATGGCCCGGAGCCTCCAGCGACGATCCATGGCCCGGAGCCTCCAGCGACGATCCATGGCCCGGAGCCTCCAGCGACGATCCATGGCCCGGAGCCTCCAGCGACGGTCGGCAGTCCAGAGCCTCCAGCGACGGTTCCCAGTCCGGAGCCTCCAGCGACGGTTCCCAGTCCGGAGCCTCCAGCGACGGTTCCCAGTCCGGAGCATCCAGCGACGGTTCCCAGTCCGGAGCCTCCAGCGACGGTTCCCAGTCCGGAGCCTTCTGCGTCGATCTACGGTCCGGAGTCCCCGGCGACGATTCACGGTCCGGAGCTTCCGGCGAAGATTCCCGCACCAGAGGCGCCACCAAAGTTGGCGGAGCGGGGTCTGCGTCCCGCACCGGAGCTGCCACCGAGGGTAGATGCCCACCCGGACCCTCCACTATAGGTTCAGGTTTGCGGCCAGAGTCCGCACCTTTGGGGGGGGGAGGGGGGGTACTGTCACGCCCTGACCTTAGAGATCCTTTTAATTCTATATTTGGTTAGGTCAGGGTGTGACTAGGGTGGGCAATCTATGTTTTCTATTTCTTTGTTGGCCGGGTATGGTTCCCAATCAGAGGCAGCTGTCTATCGTTGTCTCTGATTGGGGATCATACTCGTTTGTATTTGTTGTTTTTTCGGTGTTCATTTAATAAAGTAAGATGTACGCCTACCACGCTGCACCTTGGTCCACTCATTCCAGCAACGAGTGTAACACAATGGTAAAATGTTTGATCAAATTTTCACCTGATATGATCACTTTGCCTACTATTAATTATTGCCTAATTTTCACCTGACATGATCACTTTGCCAAATTTTTATTATTGTGCCTAATATGTTGGCATGAATATATATATTTTTTTTTTAACCAATTCTGATGGTTGTAAAAAGTGGATATTCTTTGATAATATTACCATTATATCAACACACTCCCGTTTAAGAACTCTAAATCGCTTTGGCACAGCAAGCATCAAGTCACTTGCTGATACTGTTGCATTAAATGTTTGAAAGGTCTATCATTTACATCGAAAACAATTAAAGTTAACATGAACCTCTAAAAGCCTTCAATTGACACATTTTTATAGGCATACCCAATTTAGGCTTTTTTTTTTACAAAGTCATATTTGGCTCCAAAGAAATAACTTGAAGTAGCATGATATAGGTTAATTAAGTAATTGAAAGAAAAATATGTGATTATTTAGTAGCCCAGTGGTTATAAGCATGGCTATTTGGGCATACCATGTGAAATCAGGCCTCATGTGAAATCATTGTCAAAAGCGCAAGAGAAACCGTTGCATGTACAGATGTCGGATCTTAATTTGAGCCAGTTTGCTACAGCAGGATTTTAATCCTGAAGCAACTGGAAATGTGAATTATTATGTGGATTATAGTTCATGGACATTTTTGTAGGGGTTGACACATTTGACACAAGTCGGAAATGTCAGAGTGGAAATTACAAACTTCAGAAGCCTTTTTAAACCTCAAATACACTACACATTTTAAATGTCCTGCATTTCAGGAAACCTCTCCTGCAACAGTGGCGCAGGAACCATTGACTTTTAAAAAATTATCAAGTCACTTGCTGTTAACTCTTAACTGGTTAGGACAGCTCACGAGAGCTCTGTCGACAAGGTGTGACTATTATGCCTAAAATGGCGTCATGCATAGCTTTTATTTCTACCCATAGGAGTAGAATGTCTCTACTCTCAGCACTTATGATCAATTGTCTACTCTGAGGCGCTTTGTGGACACAGCCCCTGATGTCTAAGGCCATTAGTCTTCACTTATCCCAAGGGATGGAGAAATCAGATTTTGAGGATGAGCAATTTAAGGATGAGCAATTGCTTGCCAAATGTAATGGATTGAGTTAGTTTTGATTTGTTCACAGGGTAATCCTATGAGTATGACTAAATGCCTAGACAAGTGGATGTACACATTTCTCTGTATGCTTGTTTCCTTGTTATAGTACCTCATTCAAAAAGGATTGGAATAGTCTGCCTATGAAATGCTCTATGGGCATAAAAGATGACCACAGCTCCTGGGAACTGTCTTTTTGATGAATTACCCTGATTTGAAATAGCTTTTAGAGAAAGCCTATTGTGACGCTTTGTTAAAAGCTCTACCTAAAATGTTTCCCTTTTTATTTCAGATTTTCCGCCGTGCTGACAAGAATGGTGAGTATACAACAACTCTACTTGTCAAGCGATGATTCATTTTGTCTCATGTGAATGTGTCGTTTTCTTTCACCCTATTCCATTTCTAAAATATCGTCCTCACACAGGATACCATTTATGGGGGAATATGCAGTTGTTATTATGTTTTGTTCAATCAAAGAGCCAAATGACTCGCATGAAGGAAACAAGTGAGCCTCAAGTGAGGCTTTTCTCTCTTCACACTTCAGTGCGTCCCACTTTCCTTGCCCTATTAAAACCTTGGCAAGGAGGAGGAATATTGCTTTGACTGCAGAAAATGTTTCTTGGAAACAATGTAGGCTACAGTAGCTTACTGTCAGACATTCAGTTGAGTCTGTACAGAAACCAATCAATTGGAATGGAAGTCTATTCTCATGATGTCATTTGAATAAAGGTTTTGATTTCATATGTAGAGCCAACTTCTCTCCATGAAATACTGATTGGTGAACAATTACTGGTAATCCAATCAAAGCTAGTCCAATCATAGATAATCCATTCATAACACAGGAGTGTTTCCTGGCCAGGTCACATGATCAGGGAAAAAACTTCTGGGCTCTATCTCAATTTGTCTATCCACGATTCCTCCCATCCTATCTCCTAACCTCCTTCTCAGCCATATGGAAAAGAAGGTTCAAGGTCCCTCCCGTCGAACCTTCTTCTTCAATATGTTTTGAAACTTGATAGTTTGGTCTGGGATGCTATTGAATATATTGATGCTGCAGTATTAACTGTAGTAAATGGGCAATGAATATTGGTTAAAGGGGCAATCTGGGATTGGTACATACAGTACCAGTCAAAAGTTTGGACACACATACTCATTCAAGGGTTTTGCTTTATTTTGACTATTTTCTGCATTATAGAATACTAGTGAAAACATCAAAACTATGAAATAACACATGGAATCATGTAGTAACCAAAAAAGTGTTAAACAAATCAAAATATATTTTATATTTGAGATTCTTTAAAGTAGCCACCCTTTACCTTGATGACAGCGTTGCACACTTTTGTCATTCTCTCAACCAGCTTTTCCAACTGTCTTGAAGGAGTTCCCACATATGCTGAGCACTTGTTGGATACATTTCCTTCACTCTGTGGTCCAACTCATCCCAAACCATCTCAATTGGGTTGAGTTCGGGTGATTGTGGAGGCCAGGCCATGAGATGCAGCACTCCATCACTCTCCTTATTGGTCAAATAGCCCTTACACAGCCTGGAGGTTGAAAAACAAATAATAGAGGGACTAAGTGCAAACCAGATGGGATGGCGTATCACTGCAGAATGCTGTGGTAGCCATGCTGGTTAAGTGTGCCTTAAATTCTAAATAAATCACTGACAGTATCTCCAGCAAAGCACCCCAACACCATCACACCTCCTCTTCCATGTTTCATGGTGGAAACCACACATGCGGAGATCATCAGCTCACCTACTCTGTGTCTCACAAATACACTGCGGTTGGAACCAAAAATCTCACATTTGGACTCATCAGACCAAAAGACAGATTTCCACCAGTCTAATGTCCATTGCTCGTGTTTCTTGGCCCTTGCACATCTCTTCTTCTTATTGGTGTCCTTTAGTAGTGGTTTCTTTGCAGCAATTTGACCATGAAGGCCTGATTTACGCAGTCTTCTCTGAACAGTTGATGTTGAGATGTGTCTGTTACTTGAACTATGTGAAGCATTTATTTGGGCTGCAATTTCTGAGGCTGGTAACTCTATTGAACTTATCCTCTGCAGCAGAGGTAACTCTGGGTCTTCCTTTCCTGTGGCGGTCCTCATGAGAGCCAGTTTCATTATAGTGCTTGATAGTTTTTGCAACTGCACAAGTTCTTGAAATTTTCCAGATTGACTGGCCTTCATGTCTTAAAGTAATAATGGACTGTCGCTTCTCTTTGCTTATTTGAGCTGTTCTTGCCATAATATGGACTTGGTCTTTTACCAAATAGGGCTATCTTCTGTATACCACCCCTACCTGTCACGATCGTCGAAATAACATTCGGACCAAGGCGCAGCGTGACATGGGTTCCACATCTTTTTATTCGTGAACCGCACAAAACAATAAAAAAAGCAAACGATACATGAAGCTATGGAGTGCTCACAGGCATCTACACATAAACAAGATCCCACAAAAACCAGTGGGGAAATGGCTGCCTAAATATGATCCCCAATCAGAGACAACGCTAAACAGCTGCCTCTGATTGGGAACCATACCAGGCCAACATAGAAATAAAACAGCCTAGATTACCCACCCTAGTCACACCCCGACCTAACCAAAATAGAGAATAAAAAGGCTCTCTATGGTCAGGGCGTGACACTACTTTGTCACAACACAACTGATTGGCTCAAACGCATTAAGAAGGAAATAAATTCCACTATTTAACTTTTAACAAGGTACACCTGTTAATTGAAATGCATTCCAGGTGACTACCTCATGAAGCTGGTTGAGAGAATGCCAAGAGTGCAAAGCTGTCATCAAGGCAAAGGGTGGCTACTTTGAAGAATCTCAAATATAAAATATATTTTGATTTGTTAGTATGTTTGAGTGCACATTTAGACCACTGCTTTTGCTCGTAACACTTACATTTCACTCAGAATGCCGAATATTCAATCAATTAATAACATTTATTTTATAACGTCCTTTTCACATCAGCAGTTGTCACAAAGTGCTATACAGAAACCCAGCCTAAAACCCGAAAGAGAAAGCAATGCAGATGCAGAAGCACAGTGGCTAGGAAATACTCCCTAGAAGGCAGGAACCTAGGAAGAAACCTAGAAAGGAACCAGGCTCGAGGAGTGGCAAGTTCTCTTCTGGCTGTGCAGGGTGGAGATTTGTCTGTTCAAGTGAGTGTCGTCGAAATGTATCATTATTTCTCACTGTCAGAGGATGAATGTCTTATGGACTCTGCAACAGTGGCGCTCCCTGCTTGGCCTTGAAGACTGTTGTCTGTAGGAGTATGCTGAGGTTACACCTAGACGCTGATCATGTGTCAGTTTTAACATTTTAGGATTGGGGTGGGGAAGCTGCTCCTAGATCAGTACGTAGGGGGAACTTCACACCCGAAGCGTTGACTGTATGTCTCCCATAGGTTTTATTACATAACACAATCAGCTGTGTCAACTAATAGCGGTCATCCGCCTATTCAATTGGTTGTCTTTTCATCAATAAAATTACAACAACATGTCACTCTGGAAGTCCTTATGAAGACTTTCCCTCACATCTCCGAACATAGCAATAATGTAATATAATGAGACATGAGTAAATTGACGAGTAAATTGAATGGTGGGAGGAATGAGTCAGGACAATATTATTCGAAAGCTAATTCTCGGCTATGCCACATGTTCCTGCTCTGCAAAATGACATCTTATTTCTTTGGCCAGATTTACCAGTCCACCAGATGCTAACCTCAACTCGATCTCTGTCTCTGTCTCTCTCCCCTTCTCTCTCTCGCTCTCTCCCCTTCCTACTTTCTCTCTCTCTCTCCATTCACCTTTTCTCTCCCTTTCGCTCCCTCTCTCTCTTATCCCCCTCTTTCTTCGTCTCTTTCCTCAGTTGACAGACTTTCAGCGAGGCTTACTGGTACTGTTGTTGGGCACGCTTTGTGGGCATCTGTTGCATCTGTTGATGTAATCTGACAGGGCAGATTGGAGGGAGGGTGAATGTATGGCCGTTGGAAAGTAGCGAGAGGAGGAGAGTGGCCAGGCTTGATAGGCATCGTTCTGACTAAGATGGAGCTTGAGTCACTCCCTGATTAGCTGGAGGCTAAAATGACAGGACAGTTAAATCATAGCTCATGTAGGACCAGGATTCTTTCCTAACCATATTTAGGGCCAGGAGGTTTTCCTAACCGTGGTCAGGTCATCATGTATACTGTAGGTTTCATAAATTGACAAGCAGGGCACTGTTCATTTAAGCACAATCAAGCCATGACAGGTGTAATATTATCATCTTACAATGAGTGTTACACAATGTTCCAAAGGCCTTGTGTTTGTTCCTGTATCACTGATGTAATTAAATATAATGAAAGTTTAAATGGTGCCAAGTCAGAGTAAGAGAGTATGAACTGCATAGAATACAGTGAAAGCTAAGGCAATGATCTACAGATCCAGTCACAAGGGATTGCTGTCTTCTTCTGTCAAGTAAGGTACATTCCTATTGAGGACCTTCATCCCACAACAGGCGACTCAATCGCTTTTCCTTCATTCTGACACATCAGTAATAATGGATGAAATAAGCCGTAGTCATGGCAATAATATGCTCCTCTAGGCCGTCCTGGAACGACCTAGAAGAGCAACACATTTTAGTAAGCCATTTTAACTCAGAACTGTCAGAGAATTGAACAAGCTCCCAGTAGTCCCCATTAGGCTGCCAAAAAGCAAGGCATCAAATCTGGTGGCTTGACAGCGAAACCTGGGAGGTCTCCAATCCCCTCATCGAAGTGAAAGAAGGTCAGAGTCAGATGATGAAGGCACATCTATATTATCTACAACAACATGTACGAGAACAAGCTCTCCTAGAACAACATGTACTAGAATAACATGTACTAGAATAACATGTACTAGAACAACATGTACTAGAACAACATGTACTAGAATAACATGTACTAGAATAACATGTACTGGAACAACATGTACTAGAACAACATGTACTAGAACAACATGTACTAGAACAACATGTACTAGAATAACATGTACTGGAACAACATGTACTAGAACAACATGTACTAGAACAACATGTACTAGAATAACATGTACTGGAACAACATGTACTAGAACAACATGTACTAGAACAACATGTACTAGAATAACATATACTAGAACAACATGTACTAGAACAACATGTACTAGAACAACATGTACTAGAACAACATGTACTAGAACAACATGTACTAGAACAACATGTACTGGAACAACATGTACTAGAACAACATGTACTAGAACAACATGTACTAGAACAACATGTACTAGAACAACATGTACTGGAACAACATGTACTAGAACAACATGTACTAGAACAACATGTACTAGAACAACATGTACTAGAACAACATGTACTAGAATAACATGTACTAGAACAACATGTACTAGAACAACATGTACTAGAACAACATGTACTAGAATAACATGTACTAGAATAACATGTACTAGAACAACATATACTGGAACAACATGTACTAGAACAACATGTACTAGAACAACATGTACTAGAATAACATGTACTGGAACAACATGTACTAGAACAACATGTACTAGAACAACATGTACTAGAACAACATGTACTAGAATAACATGTACTGGAACAACATGTACTAGAACAACATGTACTAGAATAACATGTACTAGAATAACATGTACTGGAACAACATGTACTAGAACAACATGTACTAGAATAACATGTACTAGAACAACATGTACTAGAACAACATGTACTAGAACAACATATACTAGAATAACATGTACTGGAACAACATGTACTAGAACAACATGTACTAGAATAACATATACTAGAATAACATGTACTAGAATAACATGTACTGGAACAACGTACTAGAACAACATGTACTAGAACAACATGTACTAGAATAACATATACTAGAATAACATGTACTGGAACAACATGTACTAGAACAACGTACTGGAACAACATGTACTAGAACAACATGTACTAGAACAACATGTACTAGAATAACATATACTAGAACAACATGTACTAGAACAACATGTACTAGAACAACATGTACTAGAATAACATGTACTGGAACAACATGTACTAGAACAACATGTACTAGAATAACATATACTAGAATAACATGTACTAGAATAACATGTACTGGAACAACATGTACTAGAACAACATGTACTAGAACAACATGTACTAGAATAACATGTACTAGAACAACATGTACTAGAACAACATGTACTAGAATAACATGTACTAGAATAACATGTACTGGAACAACATGTACTAGAACAACATGTACTAGAATAACATATACTAGAATAACATGTACTGGAACAACATGTACTAGAACAACGTACTGGAACAACATGTACTAGAACAACATGTACTGGAACAACATGTACTAGAATAACATGTACTGGAACAACATGTACTAGAACAACGTACTGGAACAACATGTACTAGAACAACATGTACTAGAACAACATGTACTAGAACAACATGTACTAGAATAACATGTACTGGAACAACATGTACTAGAACAACGTACTGGAACAACATGTACTAGAACAACATGTACTAGAACAACATCTCCTAGAACAACATGTACGAGAACAAGCTCTCCTAGAACAACTTGTACAAGAACAACATGTACTAGAATAACATCTCCTAGAATAACATCTCCTAGAATAACATGTAATAGAACAACATGTACTGGAACAACATCTCCTAGAACATCATCTCCTAGAATAACATCTCCTAGAATAACATGTACTAGAACAACATGTACTAGAACAACATGTACTAGAATAACATGTACTGGAACAACATGTACTAGAACAAGCTCTCCTAGAACAACATGTACTAGAACAACATGTACTAGAATAACATATACTAGAATAACATGTACTGGAACAACATGTACTAGAACAACGTACTGGAACAACATGTACTAGAACAACATGTACTAGAACAACATCTCCTAGAACAACATGTACGAGAACAAGCTCTCCTAGAACAACTTGTACAAGAACAACATGTACTAGAATAACATCTCCTAGAATAACATCTCCTAGAATAACATGTAATAGAACAACATGTACTGGAACAACATCTCCTAGAACATCATCTCCTAGAATAACATCTCCTAGAATAACATGTACTAGAACAACATCTCCTAGAACAACATGTAATAGAACAACATGTACTGGAACAACATCTCCTAGAACATCATCTCCTAGAATAACATCTCCTAGAATAACATGTACTAGAACAACATCTCCTAGAACAACATGTACTAGAACAACATCTTCTAGAACAACATCTCCTAGAACAACATCTTCTAGAACAACATCTCCTAGAACAACATGTACTAGAACAACATGTACTAGAACAACATCTCCTAGAACAACATCTCCTAGAACAACATCTTCTAGAACAACATCTCCTAGAACAACATGTACTGGAACAGCGTGTACTAGAACAACATGTACTAGAACAACATGTACTAGAACAACATCTCCTAGAACAACATCTCCTAGAACAACATCTTCTAGAACAACATCTCCTAGAACAACATCTTCTAGAACAACATCTCCTAGAACAACATGTACTAGAACAACATCTCCTAGAACAACATCTCCTAGAACAACATCTCCTAGAACAACATCTCCTAGAACAACATCTCCTAGAACAACATCTTCTAGAACAACATCTCCTAGAACAACATGTACTGGAACAGCGTGTACTAGAACAACATGTACTAGAACAACATCTCCTAGAACAACATCTCCTAGAACAACATCTCCTAGAACAACATCTTCTAGAACAACATGTACTGGAACAGCGTGTACTAGAACAACATGTACTAGAACAACATGTACTAGAACAACATCTCCTAGAACAACATCTCCTAGAACAACATCTTCTAGAACAACATCTCCTAGAACAACATCTCCTAGAATAACATGTACTAGAACAACATCTCCTAGAACAACATCTCCTAGAACAACATCTCCTAGAACAACATCTCCTAGAACAACATGTCCTCGAACAACATGTCCTCGAACAACATCTCCTAGAACAACATCTTCTAGAACAACATCTCCTAGAACAACATGTACTAGAACAACATATCCTAGAACAACATCTCCTAGAACAACATCTCCTAGAACAACATCTTCTAGAACAACATCTCCTAGAACAACATCTCCTAGAACAACATCTCCTAGAACAACATCTCCTAGAACAACATGTACTAGAACAACATCTCCTAGAACAACATCTCCTAGAACAACATCTTCTAGAACAACATCTCCTAGAACAACATGTCCTCGAATAACATGTACTGGAACAACGTGTACTGGAACAACATCTACTGGAACAACATCTACTGGAACTGGAACAACATCTACTGGAACAACGTACTGGAACTGGAACAACATGTACGAGAACAACATCTCCTAGAATAACATCTCCTAGAATAACATGTACTAGAACAACATGTACTAGAATAACATGTACTAGAACAACATGTACTAGAACAACATGTACGAGAACAACATCTCCTAGAATAACATCTCCTAGAATAACATGTACTAGAACAACATGTACTAGAACAACATGTACTAGAACAACATGTACTAGAACAACATGTACTAGAATAACATCTCCTAGAATAACATCTCCTAGAATAACATGTACTAGAACAACATCTCCTAGAACAACATCTCCTAGAATAACATGTACTAGAACAACATGTACTAGAACAACATCTCCTAGAATAACATGTACTAGAACAACATCTCCTAGAACAACATCTCCTAGAATAACATGTACTAGAACAACATGTACTAGAACAACATCTCCTAGAATAACATGTACTAGAACAACATCTCCTAGAATAACATCTCATAGAACAACATCTCATAGAACAACATGTACTGGAACAACATGTACTGGAACAACATGTACTGGAACCGGAACAACATGTACTGGAACTGGAACAACATATAGTGGAACAACATGTACTGGAACAACATGTACTGGAACTGGAACAATATATAGTGGAACAACATGTACTGGAACAACATGTGCTAGATTAAGTGTGTTTCCTCTTATTTGATCCTGTTTTTGAAACCTAGCCACCTGTGATTGACATTTCGAGAAGAAAAATAACTATTAAAGAGTGCAGACAGCCTCCCATTGTTTTCTAGATCAAGCATCACAATGTTGTACCATATTTCCTGCGTATCTACTTCGTATTATAACCCTTTGCCTGTTCTTCTTACTGCTGATCGGCACAAAGCCACTGACTGCATCAGATAGGACCGCGTTGAACAAAGAACCTTTTCATTATGTAAAAATGTCCCTCTTCCTATTACCACAACGAAGTTGTAAGCGATGACTTTGGATCTGTTTGATGCAGCTTGTATAAGTGTATTAGCCATTTGGTTGGGTCGTAGTTAGCTATTTCAGGTGAAAGGAGGTAAAGGCCTTGCATCGTCCTCCCAGCCAGCGCATTACAAATTCAGAACAGCCATGATGAGGTCTGAGACGGAGCCCGGCCAAACAGATGGTCCTCAAATTTGCCCTTGAAATGAGGCGAATCAACTGGTTGGAACTTCTGGCATATTGAATTATATTCATTGTTACCTTGTCGTGTGCAATTTGGCCAGATTGGCCTAATTATTTGGGCAGTTTGCTGGAAAGCAGCTCTGACTGAGTTCTTTTTGATTGTTTGGATCATAGACATAGAATGATTCTGACTTCTATGGTTTGGGTATGGTTTGCCCTTTCAAATTTTGAGTCACAAATGGCACCCTATTCCCTATATAGTGCACTACTTTTGACCAGAGCTTTATAGGCCCTGGTCAAACGTAGTGGACTATATAGGGAACCGGGTGCCATTTGGGACATAACCAAAGTGTTATAAATCTGCTGATGACTTCCTTCTGTCCTTCAGCACGCCAGGTCTGGCTAACCGGCTGATGGCTCCAACATTTGTCTGTCTAGTTCTCCTGCCAAGCGACAGATTGACACCAGGAACATGTTTGTCACAAATCAGACAACTAAGGGCACTAAGGCAGCTAAGGGCACTAAGGTAGCTAAGGGCACTAAGGCAGCTAAGGGCACTAAGCTCTTCCTGTGCCTCCTGCTACTGCTTAGTACGAAATGTAACAAACATCAACAACTGCCACTTGTGGTTGTATTCAGCAAAGTCATTGGATGCGTCCCAAATGGCACCCTATTCTCTCTATAGTGCACTACTTTTTACCAGTGCCCATATGACTGGGTGCCATTTGGGACAAAGCAATTGAAGCTATGATGTAGGCCAGTTCTATTTCTTCCAGACCTGGATTGAAATAGTATTTGTTTTATATCAAATACTTTATTAAGCTGCACTTGATTGAGCTTGCATGTATGGAACCAATGGGAACCCAAACCATCTGGCTCTCAAGGCAGGCCCATTTAAACAGTCAAAGTATTTGAAAGACAGCAAATACTATTTAAACCCTGGTTTGATTTCCTTTGGCCATGTGTGTCAGTCAAGGATGCACAGTAAACTGTGGTCTTATTTGTCTTTTCAGATGACGGAAAACTGTCGTTTGATGAGTTCAATGCTTATTTTGCCGACGGGATTCTCACCACTGAGGAGCTGCAGGAGCTCTTCTACTCCATAGATGGAAGGCAGAATAAGTATGTTCCCTCTCTGCAACATGCATAGTTTGTAACATGGTTTGTAACATTGATTAGATTAAAGGAACACATAGCACAGGCACATTTACAATTCCTGAACATGCAGACTCCTTGTATGCTCGACCAAGTGTTTTGCAGAACTAAGCAACAACAGAGTAGATGGTGGATAATCAGAATCAATATGATATTGTGTCATTTACCATGCATAGACCACATCAGATTTTTTTATGCTGTGTTCTACTTCACATGGCACTTACAATCCTTTTTTTGCAATCAAAGAAATCCCTAATTTGGTAATGACAACATGTTAAAGACTGTTGAGCATCAGTGTCATACAGCTACAACAACAGAGACAGTTGTTGTTGCTATATGTTGTAGTATACAAATTCAAATGTGTTACAATAATCAATACATAAGTAGCTAAAGCTAGTTAAGGGGAAGTACAGGATTTTACAACTTATGTTAAATGTCCCCTCACCCAGAAATAAGTCTATGGGCCAGTAGAAACGGTATTCCATCCACTTCCATTGATTGTTAACTTGTGGTGGCTAAAGTTAACGGAAGTTTTTTTAAAGACAACTGAACCATGAATTACAGTTTCTCCTGGCCTACAGAGTAGTTTTAGGGTGAGGAACCATCTAATATCAAGTTATAAATCCTGAACTTCCCCTTTAAAAGGCTTTCTCTCCTGAAGTGGCAAAAGTTTAACGTTCCATTGTTTAAGCCTGTTGACTTGATTGCCTTTGGCAGAATGGAAATGTAGATTCATTGAGCACTTAACAACTTGCTCCCCCAATGTGAACAATTTCACATTATAACATTTAAAGTCCAATCAAGCCCTTTTTATGGAGATTAGCTTGTCCGTCAAAGTCCCTGCAGCTTAGATGAACAAATAGAGAAACACACACAGAGCACTCCCCGCAAACGCCGCAGGCCAGGATTCTCCCAGACTTCTCTCAAAGTAATGAACACTTCTGAACATTCTGTTCAATTTTGGGATTATGTTAATGCTTATGTTAATGAACACACAGCTGGAATGCCAAGGACATCTTCCCGCCACAGTGAAGATCAGTGTTACTCTTCTAGTGAAAACACATTAGCAGCTACAAGCTAATTCCCCTTGAAGTGACAAAGGGCATTGCAGCTTTCAAAAGGGCGGATTTTAGCATCAACAATGATAAATTACAGCGGAAGGAAATAGGTGCAATGCAGGTTGCACATTCCAGTTACACAAGTCATTAACCAGGTTTACTTTTGCTCTTAATTTGGCCGTCCAAGCCGAGCCAATAAAAGGCTAGCAAATGCCAGCAGGGAAGATGCTTTTATAGGTGCATATATTAAGCTAATACTTAATGACAGCATGTTAAGTGGTTGTCTTTTAGGCGGTCGTTTCTGCCCAGCCATCCATTTCAGCCTAGAGAATTCTGACTTGAATAGTTCAAATATTGTTCAACGATGTTGGCTGCAATTAACATGGAAATTGCATTTCCAGAGAGGGGTTCACATTTCTTTAATCAAAGCCTGTAGGCTTCAATCAGACACTATGAGTGAAAAAGTGTGAGGTGAATTAATTGTATTCCTATGATGAACAAGGATTCTGTTTTTCCAAGATGATTAGGAAGAAAGCATTGTAATTGGCACATTTGATCTAACTTTTATTGAGCTTATTAATTCCTGAAAGTTTTACAGTACATGGGGTTTATGCCACCCGACGTGCTTCCATGACTTAAATGATTCAATTAACTCTCTTTCTTTCCCCACTTTTTCTTTTCTGCTACATTGTAGCAACCTAGACACCGACAAGCTTTCAGGTGAGTGTTGGGGCTACTGTCTGTGTTAATGTGGCCTATCCTTTCTTCACATTAACCCTGCAATCTCCCCAACGTGCTTCCAGTTAAGCATTGGTCTCACCTGTGGAGCTTTTGTGCTCCACCATGCTATGTCAGTATCTTATTGTTGTGATAGGCTGTCAAAACATTAGCATAATCTTTCTCGTTATCGTCATCACATCACCATTCCCATATTCATCATCGCCGATCATCATCTGTTATTATCAGTCTGGGTATAAACTGTAACATGACAGACATCTAGGTCTCCAGCTTATGGAGGTGAGTGGCAGATGGTCTGGAAAGCCAATGAATAGTACAAAGACATGTAAACACTCACTTCCGAGAATAAATCTGCTGCATAATTTATTGAATGGCAAAAGCGTCAGTCAGTGCAGCAGCTTGACGTCAGGGGGAAGTTAACTATCTCTCATCACTGTAAGTGCCTTTGCTGCGTCATCTTGGAGTGAGTCCAGTGGACATCGGTCAATGTCTGCTTCATAGGTGAAGGAAATCCAGGGCACTCTTTGATTGGTGAAAGTTAAAATGCCCTGATTCATTTGACATTACCATGGTCAAGTATGACTACAGTTGGCATTACCATGGTCAAGTATGACTACAGTTGGCATTACCATGGTCAAGTATGAGTACAGTTGACATTACCATGGTCAAGTATGACTACAGTTGACATTACCATGGTCAAGTATGACTACAGTTGGCATTACCATGGTCAAGTGTGACTACAGTTGACATTACCATGGTCAAGTATGACTACAGTTGGCATTACCATGGTCAAGTATGAGTACAGTTGACATTACCATGGTCAAGTGTGACTACAGTTGACATTACCATGGTCAAGTATGACTACAGTTGGCATTACCATGGTCAAGTGTGACTATAGTTGGCATTACCATGGTCAAGTATGAGTACAGTTGACATTACCATGGTCAAGTATGACAACAGTTGACATGACCATGGTCAAGTATGACTACAGTTGACATTACCATGGTCAAGTGTGACTACAGTTGACATTACCATGGTCAAGTATGAGTACAGTTGACATTACCATGGTCAAGTGTGACTACAGTTGACATTACCATGGTCAAGTATGACTACAGTTGGCATTACCATGGTCAAGTGTGACTACAGTTGGCATTACCATGGTCAAGTGTGACTACAGTTGACATTACCATGGTCAAGTATGACTACAGTTGACATTACCATGGTCAAGTGTGACTACAGTTGGCATTACCATGGTCAAGTGTGACTACAGTTGACATTACCATGGTCAAGTGTGACTACAGTTGACATTACCATGGTCAAGTGTGACTACAGTTGACATTACCATGGTCAAGTGTGACTACAGTTGACATTACCATGGTCAAGTGTGACTACAGTTGGCATTACCATGGTCAAGTGTGACTACAGTTGGCATTACCATGGTCAAGTGTGACTACAGTTGACATTACCATGGTCAAGTGTGACTACAGTTGGCACACTGACACACTTCATTAAGCGTTTTGGCTTAAAGGTCGACTTTGGGCAAAAATGCAAAAAATAAACTGCATGACTGATCAGTGCACCATAATACCAGGTCATTTAATGTCATTTAATAAAAAAGGAATTGCATGAATAAGATATTTGGCTACAGAAGTGCCATTTCTTACCAATCTCTACAGCTTCTGTCCAAAAACAAACCATGTGAAAGGATGTCAACACATATTTGTATTTCACTAGGCAAATCAGTTAAGAACAAATTCTTATTTACAATGATGGCCTCCTCCGGCCAAACCCAGACGACACTGGGCCATTTGTGCACCGCCCTATGGTACTCCCAATAACGGCTGGATGTGATACAGCCTGGAATCGAACCAGGGTCTGTGGTGACGCCTCTAGCACTGAGATGCAGTGTTTGCACCACTTGGGAGCCCAATGTTTTAATGTCACATACACAAGTACAGTGAAATGTCTTTCTTGCAAATTCAAATCCCAACAATGCAATAATCAATAACAATGTATTACTAGAAAAAAAACACGAGAAGTGGGAAGATGTATGAAGAACACAATAACTAAGTAAGCATACTATATACAGGGGCAGTTCCAATACTATATTTACAATGTGCAGGGATACTGGAGTGATGGAGGTAGATATGTATTGAATAAGGGGACTAGGCATCAGGATATAAGATAAACACATACACTGAGCTTGTATGTGAGTGGGTGTTTGTAGAGTCAGTATAAATGTATGTGCATGTTATGTGTGAGTGAGTAAATGATGGAGTGTGAGTGTGTAGGGACCTGTGAGTGTGCATAGAGACAAAAATAAAAAGGCCAATGAGGATACAAGATTGATTCAGGTAGTCCGTGTAGCTATTTTGTTAGCTCTTTATCAGTGTTATTGCTTGGGGATAGAAGCTGTTCAAGAGCCTGTTGGTGCCAGACTTGATGCACCGGTTCCGCTTGCCGTGCGGAAGCAGAGGGAATAGTCTGACTTGGGTGGTTGGAGTCTTTAACGGTTTTCCGGGCCTTCCTACCACACCACCTGATATAGATGTCCTGGATGGCAGGGAGCTCGGCCCCAGTAATGTACTGGGCTGTCCCCACCACACTCTCTAGCGCCATGCGATCAAAGACTGTGCTATCGCCGTACCAGGCAGTGATGCAGCCAGTCAATATGCTCTCAATGGTGCAGCTGTAGAACCGTTTAAAGATTTGAGGGCCCATGCCAAACTTTTTCAACCTCCTGAGGGGGAAGAGGTCTTCTTCACGACTGTGTGTGCGTATTTAGACCATTTTAAGTCTTTAGTGATTTGGACACCGAGGAACTTGAAGCTGTCTACCTGCTCCACTGCAGCCCCGTCGATGTGGATTGGGGCGTGCTTGCTCCTTCGTTTCCTATAGTACACAATCAGCTCTTTGGTCTTGCTGACGTTGAGGGAGAGGTTGAAGCACACACCCCTGAGGAGTGTATGCAAATTGGGGAGGTATGTAAATTGAAGTGGGTCTAGGGTGTCTGGGATGATGGAGTTAATGTGTGCCATAACCAGCCTCTCAAAGCACTTCATGATAACAGATGTGAGTGCTACAGGGCGGTAGTCATTGTGGCATGAAGCCTTAAGAGTTCTTGAGAACAGGAATGATGGTGGTCATCTTAAAACATGTGGGGATTACAGATTGGGACAAGGAGAGGTTGAAAATGACTGTGAATACGCCTGCCAGCTGTTCTGCATATCCTCTGAGAACGGCCCTGCGGCCTTGCCTGATTTAAAGATCTTTTTCATCTCGGCCTCGAAGGGCGAGATCACCAAATCATCTGGGTCGGTGACGGCACTCACACCCAGCATGCTGTTGTTGTCAATGCATGCATAAAATGCATTGAGTTTGTCTGGTAGAGCGGCATCGTTGGGCAGATCAAAGTTAGGTCATTCTTTTGTAATCCGCAATGGACTGTAGCCCCTGCCACTTGAGGCAGGCGTCGGAGACTGTGTATTATGACACCACTTTATTCCTATATTGTCCTTTTGCTCGTTTGATTACTCTGCGGAGTTGTAGCGGGACTTCTTGCGCTTATTCCTGTCCTTGGCCATAGCCTCAGGGTTGTCTACGAAAGCTCTGTATGTGGTAGCCCTGTCCTTTAATTTAGCTCCAACCTCAGTGTTAATCCAGGGCTTTTGATTGGGGAAGCAGCGAACCCTCACGGCTGGGACAACGTCGTCGATACTGGCTAGCTAAAGTGGCTAGCTTTGCTAATGAACTAACTACGTCGGCAGTGGCGCCCATGACCAGATTGACACATTGACGAACCACCAACGGCACACCACATTTCTGTTTGAAAATGTAGATGAGGGGCGAGCTTGGACAGTTTTTCGTGACCAAAGTCGACCTTTAATTACTTTCCGACTTTATAAGAGGTTATAACAGTTTATCCAATCAATGTCTGCTCTTGTGTTTCAGAATGTACCATTCTATTTGGTTCTTTGATCAGTCAATACATTTTTCAGAGACAGATCAAAGAGCAAAGATGTCATTATCAGGGAAAGCTCTTGCGATATCATGCACATTAGATATCCAACTGAATTGTATGTTTATACCTTACTGTACAGTATAAGAAACTGGTGAGTCTATGTTAAATAAACAAATGTTTGCTTATTTCAGATTACTTTGCTCAACACTTGGGGGAGTATATGCATGTCCTCTCTGCTCTGGAAACCCTAAACGTCGCCATCTTGAAGGCCATGGACAAAACTAAAGAGGTAAGCCTTTGTGTGAACTATTTTGAGGCATCATACCCATCCATGCTCAAGGGTTACTGTCAAATAGATGAGTGAATTCAATAATACTTTGAAAATATACCCTTCTTTCCTCTGCACCTTGAAGTAGTCACTGATGTAACAGGATTGCATAAAAAGCAAGAGTTCACAGCTTGGTGACTGTGGGCCACAGAATATACTCTATACCTACAGTGCTTAGTGAAAGTCTACACCGTATCTTTTCAAGTACTGTGGTGGCAGCATCACGTTATCGGTATGCTTGTCACCGGCAGGGACTGGGGACTTTGTCAGGTTCAAAATAAATATGAAAGGAGCATAGCCCAGATAAAAGTGAGAGAGAATCCTACCTCAGTCTTCTGAATACCTGACGCTGGGATAGTTTTTTATTTTTCAGAGGGACAATACACACATTGTAATGCCAAAGACACACCAGAATGGCTTACCAAGAGGTGTTGAGTGTTCCTGAATAGTCTCAGACCCGACTTAAATCTGCGTGAAAATCAGTGACAAGGTTTGAATATTGCTGTCCATCAATGATTCCCAACCAAATGTACTGATCTTGAGCAATTTTGACAAAAACAATGGATATATGTTGCCCTAAAATTTGTGCAAATTTGGTAGAATCTTATTCAAAATTATTGACAGCTGTAATGGCTTCCGAAGGTACCACCACCAAGTATTAACTCTTGGGTGTGAAGACATACGCAATTAAGATATCTTCGTTTTTTTCTTTTTCATAGATGTTCTATAATTTGGCTTTTAGTTTGGAAGTGTGGAGTAGCTTGTGTAGATCAATAAGGAAAAACATTTATTTAATCTATTTTTTAAATTTAATTTTAAGGCAGCAAAATATGAAAACTGTGCAAAGGGTGTGTAGACTTTCACTAGGCACTGTATGTTTTGTATTATGAACTGTAAATGCTACACAGTCCATGGAATGGGAGCTATAGAATATATTCTATAGGGTATAGATAAAGCCTGCTGAATATACCTTATGTAGAATATACCTTACGATATAGGCTACAGAATATACCTTATGTAGAATCTACAGTGCATTCGGAAAGTATTCAGACCCCTTCCCTTCTTCCGCATTTTGTTACGTTACAGCCTTATTCTAGAATGTATTAAATAAAACATTTTCCTCATACATCTTTGCAAATTTATTTTTAAAAAACTGAAATACCTTATTTATATAAGTATTCAGACCCTTTGCTATGAGACTCGAAATTGAGCTCAGCCGCATCCTATTTCCATTGATCATGCTTGAGATGTTCCTACAATTTGATTGGAGTCCACCTGTGGTAAATTCAATTGATTGGACATGATTTGGAAAGGCACACACCTGTCTATATACTGTACCTTACGATTTAGGCTACAAAATATACCCTACCTATGTTTTGTATTAACAGTAAATACTCCACAGTCCATGGACTAGGGGCTAGTTTCCCTCCATTCAGCTGACTCATGACTTTGAGAAGAAACGGCTCCTCTGCACAGATGGAGGCAATCTAGTGTGCCTCATAAAAACGATGAGTCAAGCAACAATATTGGTGTAGGAATAGTCCAGCCAAGCATATCTGCATTCATTAGCATCATATTATGGTCTATATTATGCTTTTTTATAGCTGAGATGTTTTATCGAGCTTCCCGGAGCCCATACAGGAACATTGGGAAGCTGGCTAGCTAACTGTAGAGTTTTGCAGTGCACAGTCAGCCCTTCCCATTGTGGCTAAAGAGGGAAGATGTAAAAAGAATTGTATGGCCAAGTGCTTGATGGGATTCCTAAGTCACCCATTGTAGCAAATGTATATACACTGAATAAAAATATAAACGCAACATGCAACAATTTCCAAGATTTTACTGAGTTACAGTTCATATAAGGTAATCAGTCAATTGAACTAAATTCATTAGACACTAATCTATGGATTTCACATGACTGGGAAAACATATATAGTGGGGCAAAAAAGTATTTAGTCAGCCACCAATTGTGCAAGTTCTCCCACTTAAAAAGATGGGAGAGGCCTGTAATTTTCATCATAGGTACACTTCAACTATGACAGACAAAATGAGAAAAAAAATCCAGAAAATCACATTGTAGGATTTTTAATGAATTTATTTGCAAATTATGGTGGAAAATAAGTATTTGGTCACCTACAAACAAGCAAGATTTCTGGCTCTCACAGACCTGTAACTTCTTCTTTAAGAGGCTCCTCTGTCCTCCACTCGTTACCTGTATTAATGGCACCTGTTTGAACTTGTTATCAGTATAAAAGACACCTGTCCACAACCTCAAACAGTCACACTCCAAACTCCACTATGGCCAAGACCAAAGAGCTGTCAAAGGACACCAGAAACAAAATTGTAGACCTGCACCAGGCTGGGAAGACTGAATCTGCAATAGGTAAGCAGCTTGGTTTGAAGAAATCAACTGTGGGAGCAATTTTTAGGAAATGGAAGACATACTGATAATCTCCCTCGATCTGGGGCTCCACGCAAGATCTCACCCCGTGGGGTCAAAATGATCACAAGAACGGTGAGCAAAAATCCCAGAACCACACGGGGGGACCTAGTGAATGACCTGCAGAGAGCTGGGACCAAAGTAACAAAGCCTACCATCAGTAACACATTACGCCGCCAGGGACTCAAATCCTGCAGTGCCAGACGTGTCCCCCTGCATAAGCCAGTACATGTCCAGGCCCGTCTGAAGTTTGCTAGAGAGCATTTGGATGATCCAGAAGAAGATTGGGAGAATGTCATATGGTCAGATGAAACCAAAATAGAACTTTTTGGTAAAAACTCAACTCGTCGTGTTTGGAGGACAAAGAATGCTGAGTTGCATCCAAAGAACACCATACCTACTGTGAAGCATGGGGGTGGAAACATCATGCTTTGGGGCTGTTTTTCTGCAAAGGGACCAGGACGACTGATCTGTGTAAAGGAAAGAATGAATGGGGCCATGTATCGTGATATTTTGAGTGAAAACCTCCTTCCATCAGCAAGGGCATTGAAGATGAAACGTGGCTGGGTCTTTCAGTATGACAATGATCCCAAACACACCGCCCGGGCAACGAAGGAGTGGCTTCGTAAGAAGCATTTCAAGGTCCTGGAGTGGCCTAGCCAGTCTCCAGATCTAAACCCCATAGAAAATCTTTGGAGGGAGTTGAAAGTCCGTGTTGCCCAGCAACAGCCCCAAAACATCACTGCTCTAGAGGAGATCTGCATGGAGGAATGGGCCAAAATACCAGCAACAGTGTGTGAAAACCTTGTGAAGACTTACAGAAAACGTTTGACCTCTGTCATTGCCAACAAAGGGTATATAACAAAGTATTGAGAAACTTTTGTTATTGACCAAATACTTATTTTCCACCATAATTTGCAAATAAATTCATTAAAAATCCTACAATGTGATTTTCTGGATTTTTTTTCTCATTTTGTCTGTCATAGTTGAAGTGTACCTATGATGAAAATTACAGGCCTCTCTCATCTTTTTAAGTGGGAGAACTTGCACAATTGGTGGCTGACTAAATACTTTTTTGCCCCACTGTATATGTACCGACATTTTTTGTTTCTCTACAATCTGCGATCTTGACTTAACGCGCTGCATGATTTACAACTGTCTCATCGATGCGACCCCGATCCTTAATGAGAACAAGCATACCCATAACATGATGAAGCCACCACAATGCTTGAGGGTAGGCAACAACACATATGCCACACTGACCCTCAACACGGGGGCCCCTCAGGGGTGCGTGCTTAGTCCCCTCCTGTACTCCCTGTTCACCCAAGACTACGTGGCCGCACACGACTCCAACAACATCATTAAGTTTGCAGACGCACGACGGTGGTGATAACCGACGATGATGAGACCGGCTATAGGGATCACTGCTCGACTGAGGGACCTTACAGATAATTGGATGTGTGGGGTACAGAGATGAGGTAGTCATTCAAAAATCATGAGTCCATGCAACTTATTATGCGACCTGTTAAGCACATTACTCCTGAACGTGTTTAGGCTTGCTATAACAAAGGGGTTGAATACTTATTGACTCGACATTTCAGTTTTTAACTTTTAACTAATATGTAAAAATATCAAAAACCATAATTCCACTTTGACATTATGGGGTATTGTGTGTAGACCAGTTACAAAACAAATCTAAATGTAATCCATTTTAAATTCAGGCTGTAACACAACAAAATGTGGAAAAAATCAAGGGGTGTGAATACTTTCTGAAGGCACTGTAACTGGCCTTACATTTCAGTGATGTCTTCATATGAACGCCAGCTATATGTTTTTGGCTTTATATTGTTAATTATTGCATACATGTTTTATACAGATCGGAATAGGTGAGAAACAAAGTAGACCTACCTTGGTTCTTAAAGGACTTATTAAAAACTCCAATGCGCTACAAGGTGCCTTTTCTTTCAGTTGCCTATTTATTATCCTTAATGGTTGATATTATCCAAAAATAAAAATGTGAAGACTATGACAAAAATCAACATGTTGGCTGAGCCTTGGAGTCTGGGATCTAAAGATCATAGTCATTTGGTTGAATCTATTGTAACACTTTATTTCAAGGTGTGACTATACATTTCTTACAAACCACAATTCATTAATTTGGTCACCATTTGTAAGCTGTTGTAAATTATTGTCATTTGTCAATGTATTTTTTTTACATTAGTAAGTAACTGTTTTATTTAGGCTCAAACAATTTTATGAGTGAGATCAGATTTCAATGATTAACCAACTGTACAATAATAAAGATAAGACTTTAATAATCAGACATTAAAAGAAAGTGTTATCGAATCTACCTCAAGAAGATACCTTTTTTATTTATTTTCTTATCTGTGACGGAAACGTATATTAGCCAGCCCAGGAATCAGTGAAGCACATCAGTGAAGGAAGGAGAAAATCCAGCTATCCCTGTTAGAAAAAGAGGGGTTTTACTGCATAACTATGCACCCTGTCACAATTAAAGCCCCATTCATTCATGCACTTTCTTATTCACTGTCAGAAGGAAACCCATAGAGGTTTTCGCTAGCGATTGTTAGCAGCTGTAGTCTGTCATATATGTCATCACCAAGGCCCTAGACTAGAATTCCCCCATGGTATTAATCTACAGTAGCAAGGGGAGCCTCCTAAATTGCACCCTATTCACCATATAGGGCACTACTTTTGACCAAGGCTCATAGGGCTCTGGTCAAAAGTAGTGCACTATGTAGGGAATAACGTGCCTTTTAGGACGCTGCCAGGTTGTCATTGTACATTCTAGTGTGGTGCTCCACTACAATTACTCCATTAACCATCCTGCACCATTTCTCTAGGTCGGCTTAAATTACAGTCTTGTTACGACGAGTCTCCCGCTAGTTAAATATGGAATAGATGTTTTTTTTATTTTTATGAAAACCGTTCCATGTTCAATATTTGAAATGGCTAAGAATCATGCATGCTGTGAAACATAGCGATTGAATTGGAGTAAAACATCTGTTATGAGCTTTCGCCCTTATCTCCTGATGCTGTAGCTGTCGTGAGCATAACAGCTCTTAGAATTAATTAGGGTTTTCCGAATAAAGGTTGCCAACCTGTTCCCTCTCGCTCCCTTTCTCTCTTACTCACCTCCTGTGTCTCCCCTTCCCTGCTCCCCTCTCCCCCACCTTTCCCTCCCTATCCTCTCTGCCCACTCCCATCCCACTCTTCTACCCCCTCTCTCCCACCCCACCTACTCTCCTCTATCCCCATCTCCTCTCCCCCATCTCTCCCTCGTTAGGAGTACCAGGGCTCCTCTGTGCTGGGACAGTTTGTGACCCGCTTCATGCTGAGGGAGACCTCCAGCCAGCTGCTCTCTCTTCAAATGTCCCTGCAGTGTGCCATAGAGGCTGTGGAGGAGCAAAGCAGTCCTGCTCCGTGAGTCACTAGTGCTCAACACACCTAAAGACTATGGCAGCACCATACTACTGAATACCCAGTCTCAAATACACAACAGCACCTCAGGAATCAACACCACACCAGCTGCACCTCTCTACTTAAAAAACAATGGAATTACCTCACCTCTCAACGCCATTCCAGCCACAAACTCACTACTAAATAATTCTGTAGCAGTATTGTTAGCGAGGGGCAGCACATGGTGAAGGCTCACCACCTCATTACTAAATACTATGGCGCCACCTCATTACTAAATACTATGGCGCCACCTCATTACTAAATACTATGGCACTACCTCATTACTAAATACTATGGCGCCACCTCATTACTAAATACTATGGCGCCACCTCATTACTAAATACTATGGCGCCACCTCATTACTAAATACTATGGCGCCACCTCATTACTAAATACTATGGCGCCACCTCATTACTAAATACTATGGCGCCACCGCATTACTAAATACTATGGCGCCACCTCATTACTAAATACTATGGCACCACCTCATTACTAAATACTATGGCGCCACCTCATTACTAAATACTATGGCGCCACCTCATTACTAAATACTATGGTGCCACCTCATTACTAAATACTATGGCGCCACCGCATTACTAAATACTATGGCACTACCTCATTACTAAATACTATGGCACCACCTCATTACTAAACACTATGGCACCACCTCATTACTAAACACTATGGCACCACCTCATTACTAAATACTATGGCGCCACCTCATTACTAAATACTATGGCACCACCTCATTACTAAATACTATGGCGCCACCTCATTACTAAATACTATGGCACCACCTCATTACTAAACACTATGGCACCACCTCATTACTAAATACTATGGCACCACCTCATTACTAAATACTATGGCGCCACCTCATTACTAAATACTATGGCGCCACCGCATTACTAAATACTATGGCACCACCTCATTACTAAACACTATGGCACCACCTCATTACTAAATACTATGGCACCACCTCATTACTAAATACTATGGCGCCACCTCATTACTAAATACTATGGCGCCACCGCATTACTAAATACTATGGCACCACCTCATTACTAAACACTATGGCACCACCTCATTACTAAATACTATGGCACCACCTCATTACTAAATACTATGGCGCCACCTCATTACTAAATACTATGGCGCCACCGCATTACTAAATACTATGGCACTACCTCATTACTAAATACTATGGCGCCACCTCATTACTAAATACTATGGCACCACCTCATTACTAAATACTATGGCACCACCTCATTACTAAACACTATGGCACCACCCTTTTGTTCTCCTTTCTGTTCGTCTGTGGTAGTACTCTATGTGCTGCAGTGCCCTTTGGGGCTGCTAACTGGCCCAGCAGTAGAAGTGTCCCAGTCATACACTCCCTATGCTCTGTCAGCAGGACAGGCAGGCACACAGAGTCTTAACCTGCTGGAGAAAACAATGTTTCTCCATCCATCTACTCTGTCACACAAATGCACACACAGAGACACCCACAGACTCAGATGCACATGCACACACAATTTACTCTGTTACACACATACATTAACATACACACTTCATCTATGAATGGTTAGGGTCAGCCTTGAGCAATCAACACCATGTCCTACACTTCCCAGGGGGATAATTACAATGTTGGGCTTGTCATTTGGAATTGGAACTATCCACAAAATTGCTTTCACCCTTCTTTGTTGTGTTTTGGTTGGACCAATGTACTGCTGCTGCCTACTATCTACTGCTACTACCGTCTACTGCTGCTACGTCTATTGCTACTACTGTCTACTGATGCTACCTTCTACTGTCTACTGCTGCTTCCGCCTGCTGCTGCTACTGGCTTCTACTACTACTGTCTACTGCTGCTACGTCTATTGCTACTACTGTCTACTGATGCTACCTTCTACTGTCTACTGCTGCTTCCGCCTGCTGCTGCTACTGGCTTCTACTACTACTGCTACTGCTGCTCCAGTCTACTACTGCTATCGCCTGCTCCTGCTTCTGCCTACTGCTGCTACTATCTACCGACTATTGCTGCTACCGCCTACTGCTGCTACCGCCTACTGCTGCAACCTTCTACTGTCTACTGCTGCTACGTCTATTGCTACTACCATCTACTGCTGCTACCTTCTACTGTCTACTGCTGCTACCCCCTACTGCTGCTACCTTCTACTGTCTACTGCTGCTACCACCTACTGCTGCTACCTTCTACTGTCTACTGCTGCTACCGCCTACTGCTGCTACCGCCTACTGCTGCTACCTTCTACTGTCTACTGCTGCTACCTTCTACTGTCTACTGCTGCTACCTTCTACTGTCTACTGCTGCTACCTTCTACTGTCTACTGCTGCTACCTTCTACTGTCTACTGCTGCTACCTTCTACTGTCTACTGCTGCTACCTTCTACTGTCTACTGCTGCTACCTTCTACTGTCTACTGCTGCTACCGCCTACTGCTGCTACCGCCTACTGCTGCTACCTTCTACTGCTGCTACCGTCTACTGCTGCTACCATCTTTTGCTGCTACCGTCTACTGCTGCTACCGCCTACTGCTGCTACCATCTTTTGCTGCTACCGTCTACTGCTGCTATCGCATACTGCTGCTTCCGTCTACTGCTGCTACCGTCTACTGCTGCTATCGCATACTGCTGCTTCCGTCTACTGCTACTACCGTCTACTGCTGCTATCGCATACTGCTGCTTCCGTCTACTGCTGCTACCGTCTACTGCTACTACCGTCTACTGCTGCTTCCGTCTACTGCTGCTACCGTCTACTGCTACTACCACCTACTGCTGCTTCCGTCTACTGCTGCTACCGTCTACTGCTACTACCGTCTACTGCTGCTATCGCATACTGCTGCTTCCGTCTACTGCTGCTACCGTCTACTGCTGCTATCGCATACTGCTGCTTCCGTCTACTGCTGCTACCGTCTACTGCTACTACCACCTACTGCTGCTTCCGTCTACTGCTGCTACCGTCTACTGCTACTACCGTCTACTGCTGCTACCACCTACTGCTGCTACCACCTACTGCTGCTACCACCTACTGCTGCTTCCGTCTACTGCTGCTTCCGTCTACTGCTACTACCGTCTACTGCTGCTATCGCCTACTGCTGCTTCCGTCTACTGCTGCTACCGTCTACTGCTGCTACCGTCTACTGCTGCTTCCGTCTACTGCTGCTACCGTCTACTGCTGCTACCGTCTACTGCTGCTACCGTCTACTGCTGCTACCGTCTACTGCTGCTTCCGTCTACTGCTGCTACCGTCTACTGCTACTACCATCTACTGCTGCTATCGCCTACTGCTGCTTCCGTCTACTGCTGCTACCGTCTACTGCTGCTATCGCATACTGCTGCTTCCGTCTACTGCTGCTACCGTCTACTGCTGCTATCGCATACTGCTGCTTCCGTCTACTGCTGCTACCGTCTACTGCTGCTATCGCATACTGCTGCTTCCGTCTACTGCTGCTACCGTCTACTGCTACTACCGTCTACTGCTGCTATCGCCTACTGCTGCTACCGTCTACTGCTGCTACCTTCTACTGTCTACTGCTGCTACCTTCTACTGTCTACTGCTGCTACCGCCTACTGCTGCTACCTTCTACTGTCTACTGCTGCTACCGCCTACTGCTGCTACCGCCTACTGTCTACTGCTGCTACCGCCTACTGCTGCTACCGCCTACTGTCTACTGCTGCTACCACCTACTGCTGCTACTGTCTACTGCTGCTACCGCCTACTGCTGCTACCGCCTACTGCTGCTACCACCTACTGCTGCTACCGCCTACTGCTGCTACCGCCTACTGTCTACTGCTGGTACCGCCTACTGCTGCTACCGCCTACTGTCTACTGCTGCTACCACCTACTGCTGCTACCGCCTACTGTCTACTGCTGCTATCACCTACTGCTGCTACCGCCTACTGCTGCTACCGCCTACTGCTACTACCGTCTACTGCTACTACCGTCTACTGCTGCTATCGCCTACTGCTGCTACCGCCTACTGCTGCTATCACCTACTGCTGCTACCGCCTACTGCTGCTACCACCTACTGCTACTACCGTCTACTGCTGCTATCGCCTACTGCTGCTACCATCTACTGCTGCTACCTTCTACTGTCTACTGCTGCTACCTTCTACTGTCTACTGCTGCTACCGCCTACTGCTGCTACCGCCTACTGTCTACTGCTGCTACCGCCTACTGCTGCTACCGCCTACTGTCTACTGCTGCTACCACCTACTGCTGCTACTGTCTACTGCTGCTACCGCCTACTGCTGCTACCGCCTACTGCTGCTACCACCTACTGCTGCTACCGCCTACTGCTGCTACCGCCTACTGTCTACTGCTGGTACCGCCTACTGCTGCTACCGCCTACTGTCTACTGCTGCTACCACCTACTGCTGCTACCGCCTACTGTCTACTGCTGCTATCACCTACTGCTGCTACCGCCTACTGCTGCTACCGCCTACTGCTACTACCGTCTACTGCTACTACCGTCTACTGCTGCTATCGCCTACTGCTGCTACCGCCTACTGCTGCTATCGCCTACTGCTGCTATCGCCTACTGCTGCTACCACCTACTGCTGCTACCGCCTACTGCTACTACCGTCTACTGCTGCTATCGCCTACTGCTGCTACCGCCTACTGCTGCTACCACCTACTGCTGCTACCGCCTACTGCTACTACCGTCTACTGCTGCTATCGCCTACTGCTGCTACCGTCTACTGCTGCTATCGCCTACTGCTGCTACCGCCTACTGCTGCTACCACCTACTGCTGCTATCGCCTACTGCTGCTACCGCCTACTGCTGCTACCACCTACTGCTGCTACCGCCTACTGCTGCTACCGCCTACTGTCTACTGCTGTTACCACCTACTGCTGCTACCGCCTACTGCTGCTACCGCCTACTGCTGCTTCCCGCCTACTGCTACTACGTCTACTGCTGCTATCGCCTAATGCTGCTACCGCCTACTGCTGCTACCGTCTACTGCTGCTATCGCATACTGCTGCTTCCGTCTACTGCTGCTACCGTCTACTGCTACTACCATCTACTGCTGCTATCGCCTACTGCTGCTTCCGTCTACTGCTGCTACCGTCTACTGCTGCTTCCGTCTACTGCTGCTACCGTCTACTGCTGCTTCCGTCTACTGCTGCTACCGTCTACTGCTGCTATCGCATACTGCTGCTTCCGTCTACTGCTGCTACCGTCTACTGCTGCTTCCGTCTACTGCTACTACCGTCTACTGCTACTACCGTCTACTGCTGCTATCGCATACTGCTGCTTCCGTCTACTGCTGCTACCGTCTACTGCTACTACCGTCTACTGCTGCTATCGCCTACTGCTGCTTCCGTCTACTGCTGCTACCGTCTACTGCTGCTATCGCATACTGCTGCTTCCGTCTACTGCTGCTACCGTCTACTGCTGCTATCGCATACTGCTGCTTCCGTCTACTGCTGCTACCGTCTACTGCTGCTACCGTCTACTGCTGCTATCGCATACTGCTGCTTCCGTCTACTGCTGCTACCGTCTACTGCTACTACTGTCTACTGCTGCTATCGCCTACTGCTGCTACCGCCTACTGCTGCTACCATCTACTGCTGCTACCTTCTACTGTCTACTGCTGCTACCGCCTACTGCTGCTACCTTCTACTGTCTACTGCTGCTACCGCCTACTGCTGCTACCGCCTACTGTCTACTGCTGCTACCGCCTACTGCTGCTACCGCCTACTGTCTACTGCTGCTACCACCTACTGCTGCTACCGCCTACTGTCTACTGCTGCTACCGCCTACTGCTGCTACCGCCTACTGTCTACTGCTGCTACCGCCTACTGCTGCTACCGCCTACTGTCTACTGCTGCTACCACCTACTGCTGCTACCATCTTTTGCTGCT
Source organism: Salvelinus namaycush (assembly GCF_016432855.1). Classification (NCBI taxonomy): domain Eukaryota; kingdom Metazoa; phylum Chordata; class Actinopteri; order Salmoniformes; family Salmonidae; genus Salvelinus; species Salvelinus namaycush. Next base: position 48,258,480 of record NC_052326.1, on the reverse strand, counting down.
ACCGCCTACTGCTGCTATCGCATACTGCTGCTTCCGTCTACTGCTGCTACCGTCTACTGCTGCTACCGTCTACTGCTGCTACCGTCTACTGCTACTACCGTCTACTGCTGCTATCGCCTACTGCTGCTTCCGTCTACTGCAGCTACCGTCTACTGCTGCTATCGCATACTGCTGCTTCCGTCTACTGCTGCTATCGCATACTGCTGCTTCCGTCTACTGCTGCTACCGTCTACTGCTACTACCGTCTACTGCTGCTATCGCCTACTGCTGCTTCCGTCTACTGCTGCTACCGTCTACTGCTACTACCGTCTACTGCTGCTATCGCCTACTGCTGCTTCCGTCTACTGCTGCTACCGTCTACTGCTGCTTCCGTCTACTGCTGCTATCGCCTACTGCTGCTTCCGTCTACTGCTGCTACCGTCTACTGCTGCTACCGTCTACTGCTGCTTCCGTCTACTGCTGCTACCGTCTACTGCTGCTATCGCATACTGCTGCTTCCGTCTACTGCTGCTTCCGTCTACTGCTGCTACCGTCTACTGCTGCTATCGCCTACTGCTGCTTCCGTCTACTGCTGCTACCGTCTACTGCTACTACCGTCTACTGTCTACTGCTGCTACCGTCTTTTGCTGCTACCGTCTACTGCTGCTACCGTCTACTGCTGCTACCGCCTACTACTGCTGCTACGGCCTGCTGCTACTACCATCTACTGCTGCTACCATCTACTGTCTACTGCTGCTACTGCCTACTGCTGCTACCATCTACTGTCTACTGCTGCTACCGCCTACTGCTACTACCGTCTACTGCTGCTACCGTCTACTGCTACTGCTACGGCCTGCTGCTGCTACCATCTACTGTCTACTGCTGCTACTGTCTACTGCCACTACCGCCTACTGCTGCTACCGTCTTCTGCTACCGCCTGCTGCTGCTACCATCTACTGCTGCTACCGTCTACTGCTGCTACCGTCTACTGCTGCTACCGTTTTTTGCTGCTACCGTCTACTGCTGCTACCGTCTACTGTCTACTGCCTGCTGCTGCTACCATCTACTGTCTACTGCTGCTACGGCCTGCTGCTGCTACCATCTACTGTCTACTGCTGCTGCTACGGCCTGCTGCTGCTACCGCCTACCGCCTGCTGCTGCTACCATCTACTGCTGCCTCTCCTCCACTGACCTGATGACCCTCTACTGCCTGACGCCTACAGTCTACCGCCTACTACTGCTACCGTCTACTACTGCCTGCCGCCTACCGTCTACTGCCTACCGTCTACTGCCTACCGTCTACCGACTACTGCCTACTGCCTACTTTCTACCATCATCATTCTTCACTATTCTCTTCTTCTCTGAATGTTATTCCTCCTCTCTTCGTCTCATGTGACCAGTGCCATCCCTCCCTTTCTCACCTCTCTGACAGTTACACCATTCGTTTTGATGTTTATTCCTCTTCCTTTTCTGGTTCTGTCTGTTTTCAGGAGAGAGGTGAAGGTGGTGGAGCATCCCTCAGCGCAGAGGAACAGCAGGCGATGTGGCCGCAAGGTTCAGAAGAACATGTGCCTTTCCCCCACCGACCCCTACTCAGGCATTCTCACTACAGGTAATACCAATGCTTAATCCACACAATCCTGTGTGGCTCAGTTGGTAAGAGTGTGGCTGTTACGTACGCCTCTTGGAGGAGGGAACGCAACACCCCGCTACATCTCAACTCCTCGTGGAGTGAAAAAGTAGCAACGCCAGGGTTGTGAGTTTGATTCCCGCCAGTGTCAACAATACAAAAAAAAATTGCACTTACTATTGTAAGTTGATATAAACAAACATGTCTGCTAAATTACATTGTTGTGGTTATTGAAAAGTAAAAATGCTATTTTAGGTTTGGGGTTAGGAGTTATGGTTAGGGGTTTGGGAAAATAGGATTTTGAATGGGAACATATTTTTACTCCCCAGAAAATCCTGACAAGTAACGAAAACGTGTGTGTGTTTCTTAGGAGTGACCATGGAGACTGATGACCACTGGTGCTCCCAGATCAACAGGCTCCAGTTGCTATTGGACAAGCTGGAGTGGCAGGTACTGGACTGTCCTGGGGATATCTCATCCTGACAACCTGAATACCTCTTGCTCTAATGCTCTGTGCTGCTCATTCCTTTAACCGGTTCATGCCATATGTTCTTTCTCTCTCACTCACAACTTTAAATCCCTATGCTCTCTGTGTCTCCTGTTCTATGTCTGTCTGTCATTCTTTTACTCCCTAAGCCCTTTCTTTCGCCTGCCTGCCTATCTGTATGACTGTCTTGTTTGTCAATCAAGAGGAACCTGTACTGCAATATCAGAGCAATTCATAACCTGCAGCACGAACTGTAGTGCAATATCAATCGTCACCTCACAGCCTCTCATTCCCTTTGCAGTGAGCTATATCACCTTTAGGTTCAACTTCATACTCTAATTTAATATGATAGAGCAATATAAGCTTTCTCATGATTGAATGGAAATAGAGGGTTCTAAATGTACGGGCAGGGGTTGAAATAAACTCTCGTCAGAATGTTTGTCAATGATACAATGTATTGGATAATTATATTATATACCGTGCATGAGATAATTATATTCTAGTCAGACCTAGGTTCAAGTAGTATTTGTTTTCTTTCAGATAGTTTGAGCGTTTGATTGAGCCACATGGGTGTGGTTTACACTTTTGGGACTTTTCCATTGGTTCCATTCCATCAGGAAAGCTCAGTCAAGCAGAGCTAAAGTATTTAAAAGAAAACACACGGGCCTCCCAAGTGGCGCAGCGGTCTAAGGCACTGCATCGCAGTGCTTGAGGCGTCACTACAGACCTGGGTTCGAGTCCAGGCTGTGTCACAACCGGCCGTGCAACTGCGCACAATTGGCCCAGCGTTGTCCAGGTTAGGGAAGGGTTTGGCCGGAGGGGGTTTACTTGTCTCATCGTGCCCTACGACTCCTAGTGGTGAACCGGGTGCCTGCAGGCTGGTTTCTGGGTTAAACAGGCGGGTGTTAAGAAGTGCAGTTTGCTTGGGTCATGTTTTGTAGGACGCATGACTCAACCTTCGCTTCCCGACCCTGTTGGGGAGTTGCAGCAATGGGACAAGATCAAAATTGGGGAGAAAAAAAGGAGTAAAATACACAACAAACAAAAAAAGAAAAGAAAAGAAAACACCCACTTCTTGAACTCGGGTCTGATTCAAGTCCCGGTCAATATGAGTTTGAGCTTTTCCCATTATTAAGTAGGTTTTGAACGTTTTTTTTCAGAGTCCAAAATTGGAACCCCTGAAAGAAGATATGCTGGCCAGTACATATAAATCTGTGAGTGATGATTGTTGTTACTCTAAATTCGATTCAGTTCAATACAACTTTATTAATACCCTTAGGGGCACCTTGGGCCACAGGGTGTCATTGGAGTTTAACAGCACAGTTGTCCAATGAAAGTACACTTTAAAAGTTAAACGTTTTAAGTCAGGGTAAAGTCAGGGTAACTCAGGATTTTACGTTGACACGTTTTTTACAATGAGTGCTACAGTTTCACTGTTCCATTTTCCATGATCCATCTTGTTTTTGATTTTCAAAGCAGAACGCACATCGCGCAACCAAATGAATTCACATAGCATCCGCCCCTGGGTGACTGTGCTCAGAAAACCTCCAGACTTTCAATTTCATCATTCACACATTGAGCTTCCCCTCACAGGCACAAAAAAACACTCCCCCATCTGCTCCTCAAACCTGCGTCTGTCTTTGTAGGAGCCCAGCTGTTGCCTATAGCTCAGCTGTAGGAGCTCAGGAGTGTTTGATGTCGTCCCTCAAACACCTTACTGTTCTTGTCTTTCTTGCACTCATCTTTTCTTATTGATTCAGCTGTTAGGTGCTTTTTGAAAGATATGACTGATATGTTTTTCTTACCTACTACTATATGTTGAAGCCTAATGTATACCTTATATATGTACGCAACGCAAGAAGGCAATTAGCTACTCAAAATGGCAATCTTGCATACTTGCTTCGATGTATAAATTGCAGGGCTGCACACATCCACCTATGTTTGCTAAGCAAATATGCACCATTGCCATTTTACATAGCTAATTGAAGTTATTGCATTGTGTACTCTGTAGGGTATAAAAAAGGCTTACATGGATAGTGCGACATTTTGGCAATTTTAGCCCTTTGTTCTACTGACAAAGTCAATTATCCTAGCCCTATTTACTATATACCCAGAGTCAACTAACCTAGCCCTTTTTACTACATACCCAGAGTCAACTAACCTAGCCCTTTTTACTACATACCCAGAGTCAACTAACCTAGCCCTTTTTACTACATACCCAGAGTCAACTAACCTAGCCCTTTTTACTACATACCCAGAGTCAGCTAACCTAGCCCTTTTTACTACATACCCAGAGTCAACTAACCTAGCCCTTTTTACTACATACCCAGAGTCAGCTAACCTAGCCCTTTTTACTACATACCCAGAGTCAACTAACCTAGCCCTTTTTACGACATACCCAGAGTCAACTAACCTAGCCCTTTTTACTACATACCCAGAGTCAACTAACCTAGCCCTTTTTACTACATACCCAGAGTCAACTAACCTAGCCCTTTTTACGACATACCCAGAGTCAACTAACCTAGCCCTTTTTACTACATACCCAGAGTCAACTAACCTAGCCCTTTTTACTACATACCCAGAGTCAACTAACCTAGCCCTTTTTACTACATACCCAGAGTCAACTAACCTAGCCCTTTTTACTACATACCCAGAGTCAATTAACCTAGTACTTTTTACTACATACCCAGAGTCAACTAATCTAGTCCTTTTTACTACATACCCAGAGTCAACTAATCTAGTCCTTTTTACTACATACCCAGAGTCAATTAACCTAGCCCTTTTTACTACATACCCAGAGTCAACTAACCTAGTCCTTTTTACTAAATACCCAGAGTCAGATGAACTCATGGGTACCATTTTTATGTCTCTGCGTGCAGTTTGAAGGAAATTTAAGGTTGTTTCTAGAGCCATTTCTAACTAATAGCTGATGATCGTGGACTACAGGAAAAGGAGGGCCGAACAGGCCCCCATTAACATCGACGGGGCTGTAGTGGAGTTGATCGAGAGTTTCAAGTTCCTTGGTGTCCACATCACCAACAAACTAACATGGTCCAAACACACCAAGACAGTCGTGAAGAGGGCACGACAATGCCTTTTCCCCCTCAGGAGACTGAAAAGATTTAGCATGGGTCCCCAGATCCTCAAAAGGTTCTACAGCTGCACCATCGAAAGCATCCTGACCAGTTGCATCACTGCCTGGTATGGCAACTGCTCGGCATCTGACCGTAAGGCGCTACAGAGGGTAGTGCGTACAGCCCAGTACATCACTGGGGCCAAGCTTCCTGCCATCCAGGTCCTATATACTAGGCAGTGTCAGAGGAAGGCCCAAAAATTGTCAAAGATTCCAGCAACCCTAGTCATAGACAGTTCTCTCTGAAAACCGCATGGCAAGCGGCACTGGAGCGCCAAGTCTAGGTCCAAAAGGCTCCTTAACAGTTTATACCCCCAAGCCATAATACTGCTGAACAATTAATCAAATGGCCACCCGGACTATTTACATTGACCCCCCCCCCCCCCCCCCCCCCCCCCCCCCCCCCCGCCCCTTTGGTTTTACACTGCTGCTACTCGCTGTTTATTATCTATACATAGTCACTTTATCCCTACAAATTACCTCGACTAACCTGTACCCCCACATTGACTCGGTACCAGTACCCCCCTGTATATAGCCTCATTATTGTTATTTTATTGTGTTACTTTTTATTTAAAAAATTACTTTAGTTTATTTTGTCAATAACTCTATTTCTTGAACTGTCTTGTTGGTTAAGGGCTTGTAAGTAAGCATTTCACGGTAAGGTCTAAACCTGTTTGTATTTGGCGCATGTGACAAATAACATTTGATTTGAATTTGATTTAATAAGAGTGTCTACCAAATGTATGTAAATTATGTGTTTCCTTGTGGCGTCCGTGCCAACAGAACATCCTGCTGGTGCAGAGGCAGATGTTGGCAACGGAGGAGGATCTTGAGGAGTTCCAGAGGGTACTCAAGAGCTACGCAGACGCCACATCCAACCACAGCGACAACTTGCAGTAAGTGAAATCAAAGTCCTAGAGAGTTACCTGGCTTAGATCCCAAAGCACAGTGGCTTGGCACAGGGCAGTGCAGGGCACACGACTCGCCGCTGAGTGATTCACCTGACCTGGCCTGTAAAAATGAAACTAAGGACCAGAGTTTATTAACTGTATCCTTTATTTAACTAGGCAAGTCAGTTAAGAACAAATTCTTACATACAATGACGGCCTACCCCGGCGATGCTGGGCCAATTGTGTGCCGCCCTATGGGACTCCCAATCACGGCCGGATGTGATACAGCCCGGAATCGAACCAGGGACTGTAGTGACGCCTTTTGCACTGAGATGCAGTGCCTTAGACTGCTGTGCCATTCGGGAGCCCAGTTCTTCCTGGTTCTTCCTGGTCCGATCACATTGGCAGGAAAAGCCTATTCCTAGATGATAGAAAATGTGTCATCAATGAGATTGTTCTATTTGCTTCCCAACTATGGGATTCCTAAGAATTAGTTATATGTACTTTTTCAAAGGAAATATTAATTGATCGATTTTCCTGTTAATTTATTATAAAAAAAAAATAGACACAGTTATGCATCATGATGGATTTGTGCTCATTTAATGCAAATTAGATCTTATTGCTTTGGCCTGATTGACTAACTCTACCAGATGCTAATTTCAACTCTCTCGGTCTCTTTCTGTCTCTCTCTCCTCTCTCTCGCTCTCTCTCTCTGTCAGTGTGTCTATCCAGAAGCTCCCAGGGAAGTCGTGCTTCATAATATATGAGTTTTGGCAGGATCGTATCTCCTGGATGAGGTGGGTCTGTAGTGTGTGTGTGTGTGTGTGTGTGTGTGTGTGTGTGTGTGTGTGTGTGTGTGTGTGTGTGTGTGTGTGTGTGTGTGTGTGTGTGTGTGTGTGTGTGTGTGTGTGTGTGTGTGTGTGTGTGTGACGCTGGAAAGCGGCTCATTTCTTTCCTCCGCTGATGAGCAGATGGCCCATCTCTAATATCATGATACACACGCAACCTATTTCTCAGGGTTGATTCATACACACCGACCTGTTTCTCAGGGTTGATTTAAACACACCAGCCTGTTTCTCAGGGTTGATTTAAACACACCAGCCTATTTCTCAGGGTTGATTTAAACACACCGACCTGTTTCTCAGGGTTGATTTAAACACACCAGCCTGTTTCTCAGGGTTGATTTATACACACCGACCTGTTTCTCAGGGTTGATTTAAACACACCAGCCTGTTTCTCAGGGTTGATTTAAACACACCAATATGTACAGGGTAGATCAGACTGTGACACAGTCATATTTGTTCAATATCTTAACATTCAGTATTATTACATTCTAATTCTCATAAATGCATGTGCATATATTTAGTGCAAAGAGACTAGGAATATCAATCCAAACATATTAGTTGTATTGTGTAATGTGGTTTACTAACCAAGCCTTTCTCCTATTGGACATTGATAATAATGGTGATTATGTCTTACTGTCATGTCACAGGTCTATTGATTGTTGCTGTGTTCCTGTCCTCCCTAGCTACCTGCAGTCCGATGCCAGTAAGAATTTCCAGCGCTGTGTCATTGATATGCTGGAGGATCCCAAGCTTGTGTCTACCATGCTGCTCCCAGGTGTGTGTGTGTTACAATCTATACCTACCTATAATCAAATCAAATCAAATGTTATTTGTCACATACACATGGTTAGCAGATGTTAATGTGAGTGTAGCGTAATGCTTGTGCTTCTAGTTCCGACCATGCAGTAATATCTAACAAGTAATCTAACCTAACAATTTCACAACAACTACCTTATACACACCAGTGTAAAGGAATGAATACGAATATGTACATAAAATTATATGAATGCGTGATGGCCGAACAGCATAGGCAAGATGCAGTAGATGGTATAGAGTACAGTGTATACATATGAGATGAGTAATGTAGGGTATATAAACATTATATAAAGTGGCATTGTTTAAAGTGGCTCGTGATACATTTAATTACATCAAGATGGCAAGATGCAGTAGATGGTATAGCGTACAGTATATACATATGAGATGAGTAATGTAGGGTATGTAAACATTATATAAAGTGGCATTGTTTAAAGTGGCTCGTGATACATTTATTACATACATTTTTCCATTATTAAAGTGGCTAGAGTTGAGTCAGTATGTTGGCAGCAGCCACTCAATGTTAGTACAGTGTCAGTTGTGTTTTCTTGAAAATGTATGCTTTGCACATTATAGCTCACCCCCCCCAAAAAAATACATACACATTTAAAATGTAAAATGTTGCATTGAGGCAAGTACATAATTTCACACTGGTCTTTGAGCGATTTACAGTGGCTTATGAAAATACAAAATTATGATTTTGAGATAGCAGTTTAAGCCATCTTAAAGGGAACACAACTTACCTTCTATGGATACGTACCAGAAAGCAGACCTGGGTTCAAACACTATTTTAAATCCTTCAAATACTTTTAGAATTTGCTTTAGCCTGCCTGGAGAGCCAGGGATTTGCAAATATTATATTGGTTACATTGTGCCAGGCAAGCTCAATCAAGCCGAGCAAAAGTATTTGAACCCAGATTTGCTAGAAATGACATGTTATTTACCCATTTATCCCCAACTCAAATAGAACTCCTCTCTTTTCCCCCTAGCATCCTGGTGGATCATGACTAACAACTAGCAACAGACCACAGAACACCATATCCCCCGCTCGCCCCCCCCACACACATACACAACCCCAAGACAAGAGATTCAAAAGGCATCCAAGTGTTTCTATGCGGACACAGAACACTGCGTTACTACAGCATCGTTCTGCAACATATTTCTTATGTACCGTTAACTAATACTGGTCATTGCCATAATGCGCTGTTTCTCTAAAAGAAAGGGGGTGAGGAAAAGCAGCCAAATGTATTGACATGAAAGCGATTCTTTGCATTGTAAAAGCCAATGGCGACGCTTTTGAAGCTCTCACTCCGATACTATGTTAGAATCGATCACGTGGCTTGAATCAAACGGTTCCGGTTTAGTGAGTGCATTTTCATTCCTGACAGCGATGGAGACATGATACAGTTACTGCAATGTGATACACTACATGCTTTTTAATGACTACTTGCTATAACTTGCTTACACTTAAGTAGAATTTGAAGAGAACGACTGGAGCTCGCCGTTTAAAATGCATGCAGACCAACGTTTGACCGAGCCTCAGAAATGAGTTGCTTTGCATTCTCAATGCGTAACCTACAGATCATTTATTTCCTTAGATAGGAACCAATATGTGATGTGTTTCAAATGCTGAATGGTTCCTACTCTAGTGGGGGGGGGGGGTAGTTGCACCCTGCTGCTGTCTTATTGTTACATAAGGGACCCCTTGCAATGGAATCTTTCTATTGTTAGGTTTACTAGTGGTTTGAGTTACGTTGCCTGTCTTTAATTAAAGGAGTTTGTCCCAGATAATTAACCTGTTTAAAGAAAGTATGTATCTATTAAGCCTATAAAGGAGGATACTTTGCAATGAGATTTCTTTGTGTGTCACCTTCTCAAGACATAGTTATCATAGGACTGTACTTTTCCCCCTATTTTTCCATAGTTTACTTTATTTAAGAGAATAATAAGATAATCAGTCATGTGCAGATGGATGTGTTGTCATTGTGTTGTCATTGTGCTTTTGTTGTTAATGAAGTATCTTTTCCATGTAGAAATTCAACATATTCACTTTAATAAAAGTTAATGGCCAGTCAGTTTACTCGACTCTGTTTTGAATTTCTAGGTGTACAGGTAAGAACACAAAAGGGTTCTTCAAAGGGTTCTCCCATGGGCATAAAACGCTTTTTCTCTAAGTGTATTACTTCAAACCTATTCACTATAAAGTATTTTAAAGTCCACTATATCTGCAAAAGATAACACATTTAGCAACTTAATTTCATGAGGTTTTGGCTTGCGTCGAGCAAAGCACTTTCTTCCTATTTTGTCGACTTCTCGACTAAAAAAACGATTCATCTTAGCCTCATGAATAATGGTTTCTCAGACACGGGTGACAAGACAGAGAAAGAAGCAACTCCCTTTGCATAGAAATGAAGATGGCTGGGAAAGAGCTCGACAAAACCCCCTGTCTCTACTTGACAGTGAAATTAGTGTAAGTGTCTCTCTGTTGCAATCATCGTCAAGTGCTTGATGCTGAGAGGCGGTGTGGTTATTGAGTCCAATATATGGTATATGGAGAGAGGCTTGAGGAGATCGATTGAGCGCAAACCTGTAGGACCGGTTTCCCGGACACAGATTAAGAAGATGAAGCATGTTCAATAGAGATTCTCCATTATACATGCTTTTTACTCCATCCGTCCCATAGAGATACGATACTACGAGGTGCTTTTTACTCCATCCGTCCAGTAGAGATACGATACTACGAGGTGCTTTTTACTCCATCCGTCCAGTAGAGATACGATACTACGAGGTGCTTTTTACTCCATCCGTCCAGTAGAGATACGGTACTACGAGGTGCTTTTTACTCCATCCGTCCCGTAGAGATACGATACTACGAGGTGCTTTTTACTCCATCCGTCCCGTAGAGATACGATACTACGAGGTGCTTTTTACTCCATCCGTCCCGTAGAGATACGATACTACGAGGTGCTTTTTACTCCATCCGTCCCGTAGAGATACGATACTACGAGGTCCTTTTTACTCCATCCGTCCAGTAGAGATACGATACTACGAGGTGCTTTTTACTCCATCCGTCCAGTAGAGATACGATACTACGAGGTGCTTTTTACTCCATCCGTCCCATAGAGATACGATACTACGAGGTGCTTTTTACTCCATCCGTCCCGTAGAGATACGATACTACGAGGTGCTTTTTACTCCATCCGTCCCATAGAGATACGATACTACGAGGTGCTTTTTACTCCATCCATCCCATAGAGATACGATACTACGAGGTGCTTTTTACTCCATCCGTCCCATAGAGATACGATACTACGAGGTGCTTTTTACTCCATCCGTCCCGTAGAGATACGATACTACGAGGTGCTTTTTACTCCATCCGTCCCGTAGAGATACGATACTACGAGGTGCTTTTTACTCCATCCGTCCCATAGAGATACGATACTACGAGGTGCTTTTTACTCCATCCGTCCCATAGAGATACGATACGAGGTGCTTTTTACTCCATCCGCCCCGTAGAGATACGATACTACGAGGTGCTTTTTACTCCATCCGTCCCGTAGAGATACGATACTACGAGGTGCTTTTTACTCCATCCGCCCCGTAGAGATACGATACTACGAGGTGCTTTTTACTCCATCCGTCCCATAGAGATACGATACGAGGTGCTTTTTACTCCATCCGTCCCATAGAGATACGATACTACGAGGTGCTTTTTACTCCATCCATCCCGTAGAGATACGATACTACGAGGTGCTTTTTACTCCATCCGTCCCGTAGAGATACGATACTACGAGGTGCTTTTTACTCCATCCGTCCCGTAGAGATACGATACTACGAGGTGCTTTTTACTCCATCCGTCCCGTAGAGATACGATACTACGAGGTGCTTTTTACTCCATCCGTCCCGTAGAGATACGATACTACGAGGTGCTTTTTACTCCATCTGTCCCGTAGAGATACGATACTACGAGGTGCTTTTTACTCCATCCGTCCCGTAGAGATACGATACTACGAGGTGCTTTTTACTCCATCCGTCCCGTAGAGATACGATACTACGAGGTGCTTTTTACTCCATCCGTCCCGTAGAGATACGATACTACGAGGTGCTTTTTACTCCATCCGTCCCGTAGAGATACGATACTACGAGGTGCTTTTTACTCCATCCGTCCCGTAGAGATACGATACTACGAGGTGCTTTTTACTCCATCCGTCCCGTAGAGATACGATACTACGAGGTGCTTTTTACTCCATCCGTCCCGTAGAGATACGATACTACGAGGTGCTTTTTACTCCATCCGTCCCGTAGAGATACGATACTACGAGGTGCTTTTTACTCCATCCGTCCCGTAGAGATACGATACTACGAGGTGCTTTTTACTCCATCCGTCCCGTAGAGATACGATGCTACGAGGTGCTTTTTACTCCAGCCGTCCCGTAGAGATACGATGCTACGAGGTGCTTTTTACTCCATCCGTCCCGTAGAGATACGATACTACGAGGTGCTTTTTACTCCATCCGTCCCGTAGAGATACGATACTACGAGGTGCTTTTTACTCCATCCGTCCCGTAGAGATACGATACTACGAGGTGCTTTTTACTCCATCCGTCCAGTAGAGATACGATACTACGAGGTGCTTTTTACTCCATCCATCCCATAGAGATACGATACTACGAGGTGCTTTTTACTCCATCCATCCCATAGAGATACGATACTACGAGGTGCTTTTTACTCCATCCATCCCATAGAGATACGATACTACGAGGTGCTTTTTACTCCATCCGTCCCGTAGAGATACGATACTACGAGGTGCTTTTTACTCCATCCGTCCCATAGAGATACGATACTACGAGGTGCTTTTTACTCCATCCGTCCAGTAGAGATACGATACTACGAGGTGCTTTTTACTCCATCCATCCCATAGAGATACGATACTACGAGGTGCTTTTTACTCCATCCGTCCCGTAGAGATACGATACTACGAGGTGCTTTTTACTCCATCCGTCCCGTAGAGATACGATACTACGAGGTGCTTTTTACTCCATCCGTCCCATAGAGATACGATACTACGAGGTGCTTTTTACTCCATCCGTCCCATAGAGATACGATACGAGGTGCTTTTTACTCCATCCGCCCCGTAGAGATACGATACTACGAGGTGCTTTTTACTCCATCCGTCCCGTAGAGATACGATACTACGAGGTGCTTTTTACTCCATCCGTCCCGTAGAGATACGATACTACGGGTTGCTTTTTACTCCATCCGTCCCATAGAGATACGATACGAGGTGCTTTTTACTCCATCCGTCCCGTAGAGATACGATACTACGAGGTGCTTTTTACTCCATCCGTCCCATAGAGATACGATACTACGAGGTGCTTTTTACTCCATCCGTCCCATAGAGATACGATACGAGGTGCTTTTTACTCCATCCGCCCCGTAGAGATACGATACTACGAGGTGCTTTTTACTCCATCCGTCCCGTAGAGATACGATACTACGAGGTGCTTTTTACTCCATCCGTCCCATAGAGATACGATACTACGATGTGCTTTTTACTCCATCCATCCCGTACAGATACGATAAGACGAGGTGCTTTTTACTCCATCCGTCCAATAGAGATACGATACTACGAGGTGCTTTTTACTCCATCCGTCCCATAGAGATACGATACGAGGTGCTTTTTACTCCATCCGCCCCGTAGAGATACGATACTACGAGGTGCTTTTTACTCCATCCGTCCCGTAGAGATACGATACTACGAGGTGCTTTTTACTCCATCCGTCCCATAGAGATACGATACTACGAGGTGCTTTTTACTCCATCCATCCCGTAGAGATACGATACTACGAGGTGCTTTTTATTCCATCCGTCCCATAGAGATACGATACTACGAGGTGCTTTTTACTCCATCCGTCCCGTAGAGATACGATACTACGAGGTGCTTTTTACTCCATCCGTCCCATAGAGATACGATACTACGAGGTGCTTTTTACTCCATCCATCCCATAGAGATACGATACTACGAGGTGCTTTTTACTCCATCCGTCCCATAGAGATACGATACTACGAGGTGCTTTTTACTCCATCCGTCCCATAGAGATACGATACTACGAGGTGCTTTTTACTCCATCCGCCCCTTAGAGATACGATACTACGAGGTGCTTTTTACTCCATCCGTCCCATAGAGATACGATACGAGGTGCTTTTTACTCCATCCGTCCCATAGAGATACGATACTACGAGGTGCTTTTTACTCCATCCATCCCGTAGAGATACGATACTACGAGGTGCTTTTTACTCCATCCGTCCCGTAGAGATACGATACTACGAGGTGCTTTTTACTCCATCCGTCCCGTAGAGATACCATACTACGAGGTGCTTTTTACTCCATCCGTCCCGTAGAGATACGATACTACGAGGTGCTTTTTACTCCATCCGTCCCGTAGAGATACGATACTACGAGGTGCTTTTTACTCCATCCGTCCCGTAGAGATACGATACTACGAGGTGCTTTTTACTCCATCCGTCCCGTAGAGATACGATACTACGAGGTGCTTTTTACTCCATCCGTCCCGTAGAGATACGATACTACGAGGTGCTTTTTACTCCATCCGTCCCGTAGAGATACGATGCTACGAGGTGCTTTTTACTCCAGCCGTCCCGTAGAGATACGATGCTACGAGGTGCTTTTTACTCCATCCGTCCCGTAGAGATACGATACTACAAGGTGCTTTTTACTCCATCCGTCCCGTAGAGATACGATACTACGAGGTGCTTTTTACTCCATCCGTCCCGTAGAGATACGATACTACGAGGTGCTTTTTACTCCATCCGTCCAGTAGAGATACGATACTACGAGGTGCTTTTTACTCCATCCATCCCATAGAGATACGATACTACGAGGTGCTTTTTACTCCATCCATCCCATAGAGATACGATACTACGAGGTGCTTTTTACTCCATCCATCCCATAGAGATACGATACTACGAGGTGCTTTTTACTCCATCCGTCCCGTAGAGATACGATACTACGAGGTGCTTTTTACTCCATCCGTCCCATAGAGATACGATACTACGAGGTGCTTTTTACTCCATCCGTCCAGTAGAGATACGATACTACGAGGTGCTTTTTACTCCATCCATCCCATAGAGATACGATACTACGAGGTGCTTTTTACTCCATCCGTCCCGTAGAGATACGATACTACGAGGTGCTTTTTACTCCATCCGTCCCGTAGAGATACGATACTACGAGGTGCTTTTTACTCCATCCGTCCCATAGAGATACGATACTACGAGGTGCTTTTTACTCCATCCGTCCCATAGAGATACGATACGAGGTGCTTTTTACTCCATCCGCCCCGTAGAGATACGATACTACGAGGTGCTTTTTACTCCATCCGTCCCGTAGAGATACGATACTACGAGGTGCTTTTTACTCCATCCGTCCCGTAGAGATACGATACTACGGGTTGCTTTTTACTCCATCCGTCCCATAGAGATACGATACGAGGTGCTTTTTACTCCATCCGTCCCGTAGAGATACGATACTACGAGGTGCTTTTTACTCCATCCGTCCCATAGAGATACGATACTACGAGGTGCTTTTTACTCCATCCGTCCCATAGAGATACGATACGAGGTGCTTTTTACTCCATCCGCCCCGTAGAGATACGATACTACGAGGTGCTTTTTACTCCATCCGTCCCGTAGAGATACGATACTACGAGGTGCTTTTTACTCCATCCGTCCCATAGAGATACGATACTACGATGTGCTTTTTACTCCATCCATCCCGTACAGATACGATAAGACGAGGTGCTTTTTACTCCATCCGTCCAATAGAGATACGATACTACGAGGTGCTTTTTACTCCATCCGTCCCATAGAGATACGATACGAGGTGCTTTTTACTCCATCCGCCCCGTAGAGATACGATACTACGAGGTGCTTTTTACTCCATCCGTCCCGTAGAGATACGATACTACGAGGTGCTTTTTACTCCATCCGTCCCATAGAGATACGATACTACGAGGTGCTTTTTACTCCATCCATCCCGTAGAGATACGATACTACGAGGTGCTTTTTATTCCATCCGTCCCATAGAGATACGATACTACGAGGTGCTTTTTACTCCATCCGTCCCGTAGAGATACGATACTACGAGGTGCTTTTTACTCCATCCGTCCCATAGAGATACGATACTACGAGGTGCTTTTTACTCCATCCATCCCATAGAGATACGATACTACGAGGTGCTTTTTACTCCATCCGTCCCATAGAGATACGATACTACGAGGTGCTTTTTACTCCATCCGTCCCATAGAGATACGATACTACGAGGTGCTTTTTACTCCATCCGCCCCTTAGAGATACGATACTACGAGGTGCTTTTTACTCCATCCGTCCCATAGAGATACGATACGAGGTGCTTTTTACTCCATCCGTCCCATAGAGATACGATACTACGAGGTGCTTTTTACTCCATCCGTCCCGTAGAGATACGATACTACGAGGTGCTTTTTACTCCATCCGTCCCGTAGAGATACGATACTACGAGGTGCTTTTTACTCCATCCGTCCCGTAGAGATACGATACTACGAGGTGCTTTTTACTCCATCCGTCCCGTAGAGATACGATACTACGAGGTGCTTTTTACTCCATCCGTCCCGTAGAGATACGATACTACGAGGTGCTTTTTACTCCATCCGTCCCGTAGAGATACGATACTACGAGGTGCTTTTTACTCCATCCTTCCCGTAGAGATACGATACTACGAGGTGCTTTTTACTCCATCCGTCCCGTAGAGATACGATACTACGAGGTGCTTTTTACTCCATCCGTCCCGTAGAGATACGATACTACGAGGTGCTTTTTACTCCATCCGTCCCGTAGAGATACGATGCTACGAGGTGCTTTTTACTCCAGCCGTCCCGTAGAGATACGATGCTACGAGGTGCTTTTTACTCCATCCGTCCCGTAGAGATACGATACTACGAGGTGCTTTTTACTCCATCCGTCCCGTAGAGATACGATACTACGAGGTGCTTTTTACTCCATCCGTCCCGTAGAGATACGATACTACGAGGTGCTTTTTACTCCATCCGTCCAGTAGAGATACGATACTACGAGGTGCTTTTTACTCCATCCGTCCCGTAGAGATACGATACTACGAGGTGCTTTTTACTCCATCCGTCCCATAGAGATACGATACTACGAGGTGCTTTTTACTCCATCCGTCCCGTAGAGATACGATACTACGAGGTGCTTTTTACTCCATCCGTCCCGTAGAGATACGATACTACGAGGTGCTTTTTACTCCATCCGTCCCGTAGAGATACGATACTACGAGGTGCTTTTTACTCCATCCGTCCCGTAGAGATACGATACTACGAGGTGCTTTTTACTCCATCCGTCCCATAGAGATACGATACGAGGTGCTTTTTACTCCATCCGCCCCGTAGAGATACGATACTACGAGGTGCTTTTTACTCCATCCGTCCCGTAGAGATACGATACTACGAGGTGCTTTTTACTCCATCCGTCCCGTAGAGATACGATACTACGGGTTGCTTTTTACTCCATCCGTCCCATAGAGATACGATACGAGGTGCTTTTTACTCCATCCGTCCCGTAGAGATACGATACTACGAGGTGCTTTTTACTCCATCCGTCCCATAGAGATACGATACTACGAGGTGCTTTTTACTCCATCCGTCCCATAGAGATACGATACGAGGTGCTTTTTACTCCATCCGCCCCGTAGAGATACGATACTACGAGGTGCTTTTTACTCCATCCGTCCCGTAGAGATACGATACTACGAGGTGCTTTTTACTCCATCCGTCCCATAGAGATACGATACTACGATGTGCTTTTTACTCCATCCATCCCGTACAGATACGATAAGACGAGGTGCTTTTTACTCCATCCGTCCAATAGAGATACGATACTACGAGGTGCTTTTTACTCCATCCGTCCCATAGAGATACGATACGAGGTGCTTTTTACTCCATCCGCCCCGTAGAGATACGATACTACGAGGTGCTTTTTACTCCATCCGTCCCGTAGAGATACGATACTACGAGGTGCTTTTTACTCCATCCGTCCCGTAGAGATACGATACTACGAGGTGCTTTTTACTCCATCCGTCCCGTAGAGATACGATACTACGAGGTGCTTTTTACTCCATCCGTCCCGTAGAGATACGATACTACGAGGTGCTTTTTACTCCATCCGTCCCGTAGAGATACGATACTACGAGGTGCTTTTTACTCCATCCGTCCCGTAGAGATACGATACTACGAGGTGCTTTTTACTCCATCCGTCCCGTAGAGATACGATACTACGAGGTGCTTTTTACTCCATCCGTCCCGTAGAGATACGATACTACGAGGTGCTTTTTACTCCATCCGTCCCGTAGAGATACGATACTACGAGGTGCTTTTTACTCCATCCGTCCAGTAGAGATACGATACTACGAGGTGCTTTTTACTCCATCCGTCCCGTAGAGATACGATACTACGAGGTGCTTTTTACTCCATCCGTCCCATAGAGATACGATACTACGAGGTGCTTTTTACTCCATCCGTCCCGTAGAGATACGATACTACGAGGTGCTTTTTACTCCATCCGTCCCGTAGAGATACGATACTACGAGGTGCTTTTTACTCCATCCGTCCCGTAGAGATACGATACTACGAGGTGCTTTTTACTCCATCCGTCCCGTAGAGATACGATACTACGAGGTGCTTTTTACTCCATCCGTCCCGTAGAGATACGATACTACGAGGTGCTTTTTACTCCATCCATCCCATAGAGATACGATACTACGAGGTGCTTTTTACTCCATCCGTCCCATAGAGATACGATACTACGAGGTGCTTTTTACTCCATCCGTCCCATAGAGATACGATACTACGAGGTGCTTTTTACTCCATCCGTCCCATAGACATACAATACTACGAGGTGCTTTTTACTCCATCCGTCCCGTAGAGATACGATACTACGAGGTGCTTTTTACTCCATCCGTCTCATAGAGATACGATACTACGAGGTGCTTTTTACTCCATCCGTCCCGTAGAGATACGATACTACGAGGTGCTTTTTACTCCATCCGTCCCGTAGAGATACGATACTACGAGGTGCTTTTTACTCCATCCGTCCCGTAGAGATACGATACTACAAGGTGCTTTTTACTCCATCCGTCCCGTAGAGATACGATACTACGAGGTCCTTTTTACTCCATCCGTCCCGTAGAGATACGATACTACGAGGTGCTTTTTACTCCATCCGTCCCGTAGAGATACGATACTACGAGGTGCTTTTTACTCCATCCGTCCCGTAGAGATACGATACTACGAGGTGCTTTTTACTCCATCCGTCCCGTAGAGATACGATACTACGAGGTGCTTTTTACTCCATCCGTCCCGTAGAGATACGATACTACGAGGTGCTTTTTACTCCATCCGTCCCGTAGAGATACGATACTACGAGGTGCTTTTTACTCCATCCGTCCCGTAGAGATACGATACTACGAGGTGCTTTTTACTCCATCCGTCCCGTAGAGATACGATACTACGAGGTGCTTTTTACTCCATCCGTCCCGTAGAAATACGATACTACGAGGGACGGGTTTTCCGGACACAGATTAAGCCTAGTCCTGGATTAAAAAACAGACTCTTTTGAAAATGTTTTTTAATCTTTTTAGGATTAGGCTCATTGTGTGTGTGTGTGTGTGTGTGTGTGTGTGTGTGTGTGTGTGTGTGTGTGTGTGTGTGTGTGTGTGTGTGTGTGTGTGTGTGTGTGTGTGTGTGTGTGTGTGGTGTGTGTGTGGTGTGTGTGTGTGTGTGTGGCAAAACAAAGGCAAAACATAGTAACAACGAATTTGGTGAAAAATCTTTGACCTGTTGTAATGACCAGGTATATTATCTGATTAATGTGGTATTAAGTTTCCTGACACAAGAACAAACCAGTCTTTTTGTTAGTGTATTTTGCCTTCTGTAGGGCAGTATTGGGCATTCAGAATGCAGGTTGCCCTTAGATATCATGATGTTGCTCCACAATTACTCCACAATAACCTGTAGAGTGTAGTTAATCAAGGCCCTTACATTTCCTCTACATAACAGGTTAATCATCCACAATCATAACTAGCATTTCTGTACTTTAAATTCTACACTTACAATATCAATCATTTGTACTACATCAGTTGGATCTGCCAGCTTGGGTTGTGTATTTTGAGTCCTAGCCAACGGTCGGGATCACCTGTTAAGAGCAGCATTTTTCACAACAATACATTTATTCATACAACTCAACAAGATGAATAAAATCAAATGTGTCTTTGTTCTCTGACTATTCTCGTTTCTATGACTACATGTATTCGGTTTCATACCTGGCAACATAATGGCACATCCACAGAGGTACCGAAAACGGTTGTCTGATGATTAAAAGAGTTGCGTGATTAATAGAGTTGAGTCGTGATTAAAGCAGTTGTCTCGTGACTAAAATTGGGTTTTGAAATGAACCTACTCCATTTTTGTTTACATTTGAGTCATTTAGCAGAAGCTCTTATCCAGAGCAATTTACAGAAGCAGTTCTGGTTAAGTGCCTTGCTCAAGGACAAGACTCAAGTGAAGCATATGGTTGCACCTCATCTGGTTCTCAGTCACATTTCCTCATGAGGAGGATTAAAACCAAGGCTAAATCGGTTCAGCCACCCTTTAAATCGATGTCTATACATTTAAATCCAGATTTGAACATTTTCCATAGATTGGGCAGTGCTGCACAGTTTATAATACATCTTCAGAAATAAAACATGAATAAAGGGAAGAACAACCGGTAAAAAAATACAGTATGAATAAAATACACACTTCTTAACATAACAGTATGAATAAAATACACACTTCTTAACATAACAGTATGAATTAAGACACGCCTAACATAACAGTATGAATATAATACACACCTAACATAACAGTATGAATAAAATACACACCTAACATAACAGTATGAATAAAATACACACTTCTTAACATAACAGTATGAATAAAATACACACTTCTTAACATAACAGTATGAATATAATACACACCTAACATAACAGTATGAATAAAATACACACTTCTTAACATAACAGTATGAATAAAATACACACCTAACATAACAGTATGAATAAAATACACACCAAACATAACAGTATGAATAAAGACACACTTCTTAATAACAGTTGTAAACTTGAGCAGATAAGAAGAACAATACATATTGAAGGGTTAGAAAGGAAGGACTAAATAAGGCCATGGGGAATAAAACACATATAGAACAGATGGAATACAGATTCAAAGAAAGATAACATCTTACAGAAGATTAGGAATGTACATTTACTGTATGGGAAAACAGTGACCGGTGCCAACGTAGGGGAGAATCCTAATTCCATTTTAAGGATTTGCCTTGTTCATATTGTCAGTTGGATGTGACTCAAATACCCAAAATTTTGCATATCCGATTCGAATCTGTTCTTTATCCTGTAGTCTGAACAGCCAAAAAGCACATGAAATCGAACATTTCAAGCCATATTTCAAACCATCTTCATAGCTGGTTTTAGGTCATACAAATCTGATTCCTGGCCGTGTGACTTGTGTCTGAACAGTCAAATCTGATTTATTTGCCCTCAAGTTGTTTTTAGACTGATATTTGACACACAGTATCTTGTTGCTTGCTAGCTACTCTGCTGACAGTTTTACAGGAACATGACTAGCTTGTTAATTGTTAACAAAAAAATGAGTGAATGTGCTAGAAAGCTGAACAGCTACCTAGCTAGCTAGTTGCCTGCCTTGGCTAGCCAAAAATGACTTGTTTTGAAAGTTGGATCATCTTATCCTTTGAGGCTTTAAAAGTGTTCTTACACTATAATTTTGAACATTCAAAGCAACTGGGAGACTTCTATGGCAGGTGTTGTTGTCACCTTAGCATGCTACATAACTTCTGAGTGATAAGAAGCAAGAGCACTACCACCAATCAGCCTACACCCCTGTGCACGCACACCTGTCGTTACTATGACAACTAGCATAGCCATGTTAGCAAATGACTGCTGTCTAAACACACACACCCGATTTGGTCACTTGTAACTTGCTGTTTGTACCGTCAGTATTACAAAACGGATTTGAAAAACCAAACTGATTTGAGCATTAAGGCCTACAGTTGAAACAAGGTTTTAATCTCCCATTGAGAACAATGCATGGCTAACTTAAATTTTGACCTAAGTGGCAGTAAGGATTCAACCCTTAGTCTCCCATTCCATAGTTCCAGGTATAACTATTTTGGTTTCTATGTAGAACCTTCTGGGGAAAGGGTTCTACATGGAGCCCAATAGGATTCTACCTGGAACCAAAAGGGTTCTACCTGGAACCAAAATGGGTTCTTCAAAGGGTTTTCCTATGGATAGCATTTTTTTTCCTAACAGTATAGGATTCTCTATGTTCGTTCCCTAGTAAATCATTTTGAATGACATCAAAGATACAGCAGGGATTTCTCTTGTTCTCTCTTCTTGCCTTTGAGAGACTACAGCAGCTTTTCCCAAACTCGGTCCTGGGGCTTCCCCTGGGTACACATTTAGGTTTTTGCCCTAACACTACACAGCTGATTCAAATAATCAAAGCTTGATGATTCATTGGTTATTTGAATCAGCTGTGTAGTGCTAGGGCAAAAACCAAAACGTGCACCCTTTGGATTCCTGAGGACTGAGTTTGGGATACACTGGACTAGAGGGAGTTCCTCTGCTCTACAGAAATAACTCAGTAACATAAATACCAATCCACTCATTATTCTTTGAGAACTCTGGGACTCAAGATAATATTTGTGTATATTAGGTTGTGAATCATTCCAATATTCCAGTAGTGTACTTATTGCTTGGTTCATTATTATTTGAAACTGAATGCTTAATACATTGGGATTGTGTTGCTTTGGTATACAGCGTTCCTTCTCTTAGCCATTGTGGAAAAGACATTGTTACAGATTAGAGTAACACTTTATTTAAAACCGACAGGTATAATGATGTATTACTAGTTATAGGCATGTATGATTACAGTATCAACCAATAGATATAATGATTTATTACTAGTTATAAGAGCCTGTTCAATGGCTGTATTAAACCAGAATCATTGAGATAATACGACAACATACTTATAACAAGGCTTATAATGCATTATAATGCTCGGCTTCAAGTTAAGTCTTATCCAGATTGGTACTGTCCAATGTACACAATATTTAGTTGTCTATAGGGAGGAGTGTTGCCAATAGAGCTGTTACCTAAAGATGATTCAGTACAATGGGTCCATCGAGGGAGTTGTTTCTTGGAAGAGCAGCGTACACTGTCCTTTATCTTCGCTTTCCGAGAACACTACGGGCACTAATAGAGTTCCTCTCTTCATTGAAACAGCTGACCTTGCTGCTACCTTGTTCCTGATGGGAAAAAGACAAGCCTTCATTTCATGAATGCCATGCCGAGGGGTCAAGGGTGAGGGCTCGCGCAAATGTCCCATTTCGTCTTTCTCTATCTCTGTACGTACCGCCGTCCCTGACGCCCAACACGGAAAGAACAAACACTTTGAGACAAAATAATTTATCATCAGTAGAGGGGAGAGAGAAATACAGAGCATTGTATCATCCGACACACCATGCTTGACTTGCTTTATTTTCCATTTTCTTTCAATTCCTTTCAGTCGTAACCTTAAAGCAAATGAACTTGTCAAGGTGTCACATTGTGAAAACCTATTTACACACACAACAGTAGGAGAGAGAGAAAGAGCGAGAGCGAGAGAGAGAGAGAAAGAGCGAGAGAGAGAGAGAGAGAGAGAGTTGGAGTTGGATGTAAGTGTTGGTCCAACAGGATTCCTAAACTAACGTACTCTCTTTTTCTCTATATGACGAACATGAAGGGCTCCCCATAGTGTATCTGTGTTCAGTATATGTATCTACAGATGTGTGTTAGTACGTTACTTCTCAACGGTAAATCATTAATGTGACAATGTCTTTCGCAGACAAAGCCAAGCGCCAAGTTTGTTTGCATTCATCTATCAATCAATCAAGTCAAGTTTATTTTATATAGCCCTTCGTACATCAGCTAATATCTCGAAGTGCTGTACAGAAACCCAGCCTAAAACCCCAAACAGCAAGCAATGCAGGTGTAGAAGCACGGTGGCTAGGAAAAACTCCCTAGAAAGGCCAAAACCTAGGAAGAAACCTAGAGAGGAACCAGGCTATGAGGGGTGGCCAGTCCTCTTCTAGCTGTGCCGGCCTAGCATGGCCAAGATGTTCAAAATGTTCGTAAATGACAAGCATGGTCAAATAATAATCAGGAATAAATGTCAGTTGGCTTTTCATAGCCGATCTACAGTTTCAAGTCTGGTTTTGCGCATGTCACAGCACAGCATGCCACACTCGCCTGGGTCAAAATCATTTTACCTGCATTAAATGTAATTAGAAAATGCCACGCGTCCTCATCATCACCAGGGAAATTACACAATTTTGGATTGTGACCCAGGCAAATGTGGCAATACTAACAATAACCCATGTAATGAAATGTGCCCTGAAATATTTCAGAAATTTGCCCCCTGATATTGCAGTTACACTTTTTTAATCATGTGATGCAGTGCAGGGACACTTTTTAATTGACAAATCAGCCCAATCAGAAGTAGCTACTATAACAAAGGTGCCAATATTGCTACACAAGTACCTAATCGGCTGTAAGCCCACCTCTTTGTAGGATATAACATTTTGAAAATGCTCGGTGGGTCGATTAGAAGCTAAAATGTCCTTGAAAATACTGAGTCACACTGACCGCAATCCAAATGGCATCCTATTCCCTTAATAATGTACTACTTTTGACCAGGGCCCATAGGGAATAGGGTGCCATTTGGGGCGTAACCACAATGGCAGATTAATCTGGGACCTAGTTGGATAATGTGTCTAGTAGCTTGCTCGAAAAGGTTGACACCCCTTTAATTGTCTCATCTAGAAGTAAATCCCAATGCGATGGCTTATCCATATCATGCCTTGCTCCTATTCCCCCAACGGGATTAAAACCCTATTACTGCAGAGAACACATACTGTTTAAATATGTCCCTCTAATTGTTGCACCAAAGCCTTACAATAGCAGCAGGTTGAATGTTATTGTCATTAATCTTGCCCTGGAAGCAGAACTGAGTGATTTCTGCTTGATTGGCCAGCTGCAAAGTCAAACTTGATTATATCGTAAAAATGTATGAATCAAATTTTTGGTCTTAATTTAAGGTTAGGGTTAGGCATTAGGTTTAGCATAGTGGTTAAGGTTATGTTTAAAATGTGATTTTATGACTTTGTGGCTGTGCCAGCTAGTGACCACTCTGCAGAGCTGCCTCCAGTACACGAGTCATCCCATTAAGAGCCAACCTGCCTGATGGGGGATTTAATTTACATTTACATTTAAGTCATTTAGCAGACGCTCTTATCCAGAGCGACTTACAAATTGGAAAGTTCATACATATTCATCCTGGTCCCCCCGTGGGAATTGAACCCTGGTCCCCCCGTGGGAATTGAACCCACAACCCTGGCGTTGCAAGCGCCATGCTCTACCAACTGAGCCACACGGGACCATTTAATGTGTTCTTAGCTGCTGGCTAAGAAATTATAAGAGTTTGTTGTTTCTTTAACCATAATCCTCTGTTAAAGCAAACTTTACATTTACATAAGCCTGACGTACAGATGTCTTAAGAGGTCATACCAAGTGATGTGTCAATACAACTGCATGACCATCCTCATGATGATGATGATGATGATGTTCATTATAATCAGGATAATCAGGATATAACCATGCTATGAGGTGATTAGATGGCGCCGGAGCAGAAGGGAGACGTTTTACGTGCCCCCAAACTATTATGTTTTCTTGTTTGTTTATCTGCGTTGTTTGTAACATTTTTGTTTTACCCTTTTTGTACATAATGTTGCCGCTACCGTCTATTATGACCGAAAATAACTCATAGACATCAGGACTGCGATTACTCACCACGGACTAGCAGAATCCTTTTTCTTCTTTCACGACTCTGACGAGCCTGAGGCGGAGGATATACGGCTCCCTTGGGAACAGGCCCCAACCCCAGTGATCTGCGTGAAGAGGAGGCGGAGAAAGAGAGGCCGGAGAGCGGGCTGCCTTCTGAGAAGTCGGAGGCATTGAATAAAACCCCCACTTCCCTCAATTATGTTAGCAAACATGCAATCTTTGGACAATAAAATGGATGAGTTACTGAGAAGATTTAACAATCAACGGGGCATTAAAAACTGTAACATTTTATGCTTCACAGAGTCGTGGCTGAACGACAACAATATCAACATACAGCTGGCTGGTTATACGATGTACCGGCAGGAGAGAACAGCGGCGTCTGGTAAGACAAACGGCGGCGGTCTATGTATTTTTGTAAACAACAGTTGGTGCACGATATCTTAGGAAGTCTTGTGCTATTGCCTGCCTGAGTTAGAGTTTATCATGATAAGCTGCAAACCACACTACCTACTGAGAGAGTTTTCATCTATATTCTCTGTAGCTGTGTACATACCACCACGGTCAGAGGCTGGCACTAAGATAGCATTGAATGAGCTGTTTTCCGTCATAAGAAAACGCTCACCCAGAGGCGGCGCTCCTAGTGGCCGGGGACTTTAATGCAGGAAACTTAAATCAGTTTTACCAAATTTCTATCAGCATGTTAAATGTGCAACCAGAGGGAAAATAACCTATACTCCATACACAGAGATGCATACAAAGCTCTCCTTCACCCTCCATTTGGCAAATCTGACCATAATTCCATCCTCCTGATTCCTGCTTACAAGCTAAAATTAAAGCAGGAAGCACCCGTGACTAGATCAATAAAAAAGTGGTCAGATGAAGCAGATGCTAAGCTACAGGACTGTTTTGCTAGCACAGACTGGAATATGTTCTTGGATTCCTCCAATGGCATTGAGGAGTACACCACATCTGTCATTGGCTTCATCAATAAGTGCATTGATGACGTCGTCCACACAGTGACCGTACGTACATACCCCAACCAGAAGCCATGGATTACAGGCAGCATCCACACTGAGCTAAAGGCTAGAGCTGCCGCTTTCAAGGAGCGGGACTCTAACCATCAGGGTTAGACATCAGGGATAAAATTGTAGACCTGCACAAGGCTGGGATGGGCTACAGGACAATAGGCAAGCAGCTTGGTGAGAAGGCAGCAACTGTTGGCGCAATTATTAGAAAATGGAAGAAGTTCAAGATGACGGTCAATCACCCTCGGTCTGGGGCTCCATGCAAGATCTCACCTCGTGGGGCATCAATGATCATGAGGAAGGTGAGGGATCAGCCCAGAACTACACGGCAGGACCTGGTCAATGACCTGAAGAGAGCTGGGACAGTCTCAAAGAAAACCATTAGTAACCTTAAAATCCTGCAGCGCACACAAGGTCCCCCTGCTCAAGCCAGCGCATGTCCAGGCCCGTCTGAAGTTTGCCAATGACCATCTGGATGATCCAGAGGAGGAATGGGAGAAGGTCATGTGGTCTGATGAGACAAAAATAGAGCTTTTTGGTCTAAACTCCACTCGCCGTGTTTGGAGGAAGAAGAAGGATGAGTACAACCCCAAGAACACCATCCCAACCGTGAAGCATGGAGGTGGAAACATCATTCTTTGGGGATGCTTTTCTGCAAAGGGGACAGGACGACTGCACCGTATTGAGGGGAGGATGGATGGGGCCATGTATCGCGAGATCTTGGCCAACAACCTCCTTCCCTCAGTAAGAGCATTGAAGATGGGTCGTGGCTGGGTCTTCCAGCATAAGGAGTGGCTCTGTAAGAAGCATCTCAAGGTCCTGGAGTGGCCTAGCCAGTCTCCAGACCTGAACCCAATAGAAAATCTTTGGAGGGAGCTGAAAGTCCGTATTGCCCAGCGACAGCCCCGAAACCTGAAGGATCTGGAGAAGGTCTGTATGGAGGAGTGGGCCAAAATCCCTGCTGCAGTGTGTGCAAACCTGGTCAAGAACTACAGGAAACGTATGATCTCTGTAATTGCAAACAAAGGTTTCTGTACCAAATATTAAGTTCTGCTTTTCTGATGTATCAAATACTTATGTCATGCAATACAATGCAGATTAATTACTTAAAAATCATACAATGTGATTTTCTGGATTTTTGTTTTTGATTCCGTCTCTCACAGTTGAAGTGTACCTATGATAAAAATTACAGACCTCTACATGCTTTGTAAGTAGGAAAACCTGCAGAATCGGCAGTGTATCAAACACTTGTTCTCCCCACTGTATATAAGTGCATCAACGGCATCGTCCCCACAGTGACCATACATTCATATCCCAACCAGAAGCCATGGATTGTAGGCCACATCCTCACTGAGCTAAAGGCTAGAGCTGCCGCTTTCAAGGAGCGGAACACTATTCGGACGCTTATAAGAAATTCCGCTACACCCTCTGACTAACAATCAAACAGGCAAAGCATCAATACATGACTAATATCAAATCCTACTACACCGGCTCTGATGCTTTTCAGATGTGGCCTTGCAAACTATAAACGGATTCCAAAGGGAAACCCAGACGTGAGCTGACCAGTGACACAAGCCACCTGACAAGCTAAATTCCATTTATGCTCACTTCGAGGCAAGCAACACTGAACCATGCATGAGAGCACCAGCTGTTCCAGACGACTTTGTGATTACGCTCGCCGTAGCCGATCTGAGTAAGAACTTTAAGCAAATGAACATTCACAAGGCCACAGTGCCAGATGGATTACCAGGATTGGCACTCACATCTATAGCCATGAAATGTTTTGAAAGGCTGGTCATGGCTCACATCAACACCATCATCCCAGATACCCTGGACCCACTCCAATTCGCATACCACCACAACAGATCCACAGATGACACCATTGCTATTGCACTGCCCTTTCCCACATGGACAAAAGGAACACCTACGTGAGAATGCTGTTAATTTATTACAGCTTTGCGTTCAACACCATAGTGCCCTTTAAGGACCCTGGGACTGAACACCTCTCTCTGCAACTGGATCCTGGACTTCCTGACGGGTCGCCTCCAGGTGGTGAGGGTAGGCAAAAACATATCCGCCACGCTGACCCTCAACACGGGGGCTCCTCAGGGTAGAATGCTAGACTCAACACTATCATTAAGTTTGCCAACAACACGTAGGTGGTAGGCCTGATCACCGACGACGATGACACAGCCCCTTTATCCACATTATAGCAGGGGGTGTAAAGCCATAACACATATGTTTTTCCAGCAGCAGACTATGATATGTGCTGCCAGATGTTGCATTTATGTTACAGTTCAATAGGATTCGGAATGTTTTAGCCCTAGTGGTCAGGTGTATACAGTACACTGCTCACAGACAGGCCAAAGGTGGCATTCTCTGCTGCTTTGGGTAAAGACGTGGGACCCTACAATACGGACACCACTGTGGTCTACCCCAATTTCAGCCCAATTTCACATACTGCTCACACACCAATCTACATATAATATACAGGTGTCCACAGGGGCCAGCTTTAATCAGTGTGTCCAACATCACTAACCGGCTGCTGCAGTGTCTCTGAGAGACAGAAGGTCTTTTTTCTGATGCAGGTGTCTTCACAGCACCAGTGAGAGAAATCTACTACCTCAGATTCAGTGCCAAGGACAACCGTTCATCACAGTACAAGGACTTACGTTTGTTCAAGAATGACCTGGGTATAATGTGGTACAATAGTCACGGACACAGAGTGAATGTATCCAATGGAGTGACTCTAGAGCTGGAAGAGGGACACTTGGTCTACATGCGCCTCCCCTCTTACCACAGGCTCCTTGATTATCGTAATAATCACAACATAGTTAAATAAAACAAATATTCAGTGGTGTCCTGCTCTTCAGTATGTGAGGGAACACCACAAACACTGTGTTGAGCCAAAATGATATCTAGACATGGGTAGTCTGAGCTCCAATTAATACATTTGCAAACATTTCTAAAAACCTGTTTTTGCTTTTGTCATTATGGGGTATTGTGTGTAGATTGATGAAAAAAACAATTGAATACATTTTAGAATAAGGCTGTAACGTAACAAAATGTGGAAAAAGTCAAGGGGTCTGAATACTTTCCGAATGCACTTTATGTAAGGGAAACACCAGTAAACGCTGTGTTCAGCCAAAATAATACCTAGACATGGGTAGTCTGAGCTCCAATTGTTCCTGTATTAAGTATACATAATAAAAATAAACAATTATTATGACTAGTGTTTTGTATTATTTACTGTCAGTTTGCATCTTATTGCTGAACATATCCTTGCTGTTAGCTGTATTTCTACATATCTGATGGATGGTTTTAAGTAAGGAGGGAAGGTGGGGTTGGAAGGGGTTTTGAGATAGCTTTTTTATATTGCATTACATCAATCTCCAACTATCCCTGAGAAATCAACTTCATGTATTTGCATGCATATACAGTATATTACTGTACCATATCTTTGTATTGTTGGACTATTTTATGCAACAAAAAAACAAGTCATATCATAATTGAAAACAACAGTCAATATCTTCCATGAACTGAATTTAAATGAATTTTCCTTGAAATGTGTTGAAATGGAATTGCCCCAAACCTATCTACTGTGGATTGAATTGTGTGGAAGTGTTTTACTACTACCTGCTGGTGTACTATGGTATTGTCATAAAGTCCCCCAATCAACGTGTTGACCTCCATCTTTGCATATGAATCCCTGATCACAGTCAATATCAAGAACTTGTAAATATGTATGGACCTCAGAGATGCAAAGCAGGCTGCAATATGTATAGCAGAATAGGAAAAGAAAGAACATCTTCCAAATAATTGATTCTCAGGAGAAAGGACCTCGATAGTTCCCTTGCCATTTTGCACCTTTTCACTAAAGGTGCATCTTTCATATTTTATAGTGAGTGGATCAATGTTTCACTGCATTACCAAGATATCCAGGCTCCAATAGGTGTGGATACTGAATTACCAAGATATCCAGGCTCCAATAGGTGTGAATACTGAATTACCAAGATATCCAGACTCCAATAGGTGTGGATACTGAATTACCAAGATATCCAGACTCCAATAGGTGTGGATACTGAATTACCAAGATATCCAGACTCCAATAGGTGTGAATACTGAATTACCAAGATATCCAGGCTCCAATAGGTGTGGATACTGAATTACCAAGATATCCAGGCTCCAATAGGTGTGGATACTGAATTACCAAGATATCCAGGCTCCAATAGGTGTGGATACTGAATTACCAAGATATCCAGGCTCTAATAGGTGTGGATACTGAATTACCAAGATATCCAGGCTCCAATAGGTGTGGATACTGAATTA
Source organism: Salvelinus namaycush (assembly GCF_016432855.1). Classification (NCBI taxonomy): domain Eukaryota; kingdom Metazoa; phylum Chordata; class Actinopteri; order Salmoniformes; family Salmonidae; genus Salvelinus; species Salvelinus namaycush. The sequence continues at coordinate 48,227,318 of NC_052326.1, read as the reverse complement.
CCAAGATATCCAGGCTCTAATAGGTGTGGATACTGAATTACCAAGATATACAGGCTCTAATAGGTGTGGATACTGAATTACCAAGATATACAGGCTCCAATAGGTGTGGATACTGAATTACCAAGATATACAGGCTCTAATAGGTGTGGATACTGAATTACCAAGAAATACAGGCTCCAATAGGTGTGGATACTGAATTACCAAGATATCCAGGCTCTAATAGGTGTGGATACTGAATTACCAAGATATCCCGGCTCTAATAGGTGTGGATACTGAATTACCAAGATATCCAGGCTCCAATAGGTGTGGATACTGCATTACCAAGATATACAGGCTCTAATAGGTGTGGATACTGAATTACCAAGATATCCAGGCTCTAATAGGTGTGGATACTATATTACCAAGATATACAGGCTCTAATAGGTGTGGATACTGAATTACCAAGATATCCAGGCTCTAATAGGTGTGGATAATGAATTACCAAGATATCCAGGCTCTAATAGGTGTGGATACTGAATTACCAAGATATCCAGGCTCTAATAGGTGTGGATACTGAATTACCAAGATATCCAGGCTCTAATAGGTGTGGATACTGAATTACCAAGATATACAGGCTCCAATAGGTGTGATATCCAGGCTCTAATAGGTGTGGATACTGAATTACCAAGATATCCAGGCTCTAATAGGTGTGGATACTGAATTACCAAGATATCCAGGCTCCAATAGGTGTGGATACTGAATTACCAAGATATACAGGCTCTAATAGGTGTGGATACTGAATTACCAAGATATCCAGGCTCTAATAGGTGTGGATACTGTATATAACCCAACAGACTCTAATAGGTGTGGATACTGTATATAACCCAACAGACTCTAATAGGTGTGGATACTGTATATAACCCAACAGACTCTAATAGGTTTGGATACTGTATATAATCCAACAGACTCTAATAGGTGTGGATACTGTATATAACCCAAAATACTCTAATAGGTGTGGATACTGTATATAACCCAACAGACTCTAATAGGTGTGGATACTGTATATAACCCAACATACTCGAATGGGTGTGGATACTGTATATAACCCAACAGACTCTAATGGGTGTGGATACTGTATATAACCCAACATACTCTAATAGGTGTGGATACTGTATATAACCCAACAGACTCTAATAGGTGTGGATACTGTATATAATCCAACAGACTAATAGGTGTGGATACTGTATATAACCCAACAGACTCTAATAGGTGTGGATACTGTATATAACCCAACAGACTCTAATAGGTGTGGATACTGTATATAACCCAACAGACTCTAATAGGTGTGGATACTGTATATAATCCAACAGACTAATAGGTGTGGATACTGTATATAACCCAACAGACTCTAATAGGTGTGGATACTGTATATAACCCAACAGACTCTAATAGGTGTGGATACTGTATATAACCCAACAGACTCTAATAGGTGTGGATACTGTATATAACCCAACAGACTATAATAGGTGTGGATACTGTATATAACCCAACAGACTCTAATAGGTGTGGATACTGTATATAACCCAACAGACTCTAATAGGTGTGGATACTGTATATAACCCAACAGACTCTAATAGGTTTGGATACTGTATATAATCCAACAGACTCTAATAGGTGTGGATACTGTATATAACCCAACATACTCTAATAGGTGTGGATACTGTATATAACCCAACAGACTCTAATAGGTGTGGATACTGTATATAACCCAACATACTCGAATGGGTGTGGATACTGTATATAACCCAACAGACTCTAATGGGTGTGGATACTGTATATAACCCAACATACTCTAATAGGTGTGGATACTGTATATAACCCAACAGACTCTAATAGGTGTGGATACTGTATATAATCCAACAGACTAATAGGTGTGGATACTGTATATAACCTAACAGACTCTAATAGGTGTGGATACTGTATATAACCCAACAGACTCTAATAGGTGTGGATACTGTATATAACCCAACAGACTCTAATAGGTGTGGATACTGTATATAACCCAACAGACTATAATAGGTGTGGATACTGTATATAACCCAACAGACTCTAATAGGTGTGGATACTGTATATAACCCAACAGACTCTAATAGGTGTGGATACTGTATATAACCCAACAGACTCTAATAGGTGTGGATACTGTATATAACCCAACAGACTCTAATAGGTGTGGATACTGTATATAACCCAACAGACTCTAATAGGTGTGGATACTGTATATAACCCAACAGACTCTAATAGGTGTGGATACTGTATATAACCCAACAGACTCTAATAGGTGTGGATACTGTATATAACCCAACTCTAATAGGTGTGGATACTATATATAACCCAACAGACTCTAATAGGTGTGGATACTGTATATAACCCAACAGACTCTAATAGCTGTGGATACTGTATATAACCCAACAGACTCTAATAGGTGTGGATACTGTATATAACCCAACAGACTCTAATAGGTGTGGATACTGTATATAACCCAACAGACTCTTAATAGGTGTGGATACTGTATATAACCCAACAGACTCTAATAGGTGTGGATACTGTATATAACCCAACAGACTCTTAATAGGTGTGGATACTGTATATAACCCAACAGACTCTAATAGGTGTGGATACTGTATATAACCCAACAGACTCTAATAGGTGTGGATACTGTATATAACCCAACAGACTCTTAATAGGTGTGGATACTGTATATAACCCAACAGACTCTAATAGGTGTGGATACTGTATATAACCCAACATACTCGAATGGGTGTGGATACTGTATATAACCCAACAGACTCTAATGGGTGTGGATACTGTATATAACCCAACATACTCTAATAGGTGTGGATACTGTATATAACCCAACAGACTCTAATAGGTGTGGATACTGTATATAACCCAACAGACTCTAATAGGTGTGGATACTGTATATAACCCAACAGACTATAATAGGTGTGGATACTGTATATAACCCAACAGACTCTAATAGGTGTGGATACTGTATATAACCCAACAGACTCTAATAGGTGTGGATACTGTATATAACCCAACAGACTCTAATAGGTTTGGATACTGTATATAATCCAACAGACTCTAATAGGTGTGGATACTGTATATAACCCAACATACTCTAATAGGTGTGGATACTGTATATAACCCAACAGACTCTAATAGGTGTGGATACTGTATATAACCCAACATACTCGAATGGGTGTGGATACTGTATATAACCCAACAGACTCTAATGGGTGTGGATACTGTATATAACCCAACATACTCTAATAGGTGTGGATACTGTATATAACCCAACAGACTCTAATAGGTGTGGATACTGTATATAATCCAACAGACTAATAGGTGTGGATACTGTATATAACCTAACAGACTCTAATAGGTGTGGATACTGTATATAACCCAACAGACTCTAATAGGTGTGGATACTGTATATAACCCAACAGACTATAATAGGTGTGGATACTGTATATAACCCAACAGACTCTAATAGGTGTGGATACTGTATATAACCCAACAGACTCTAATAGGTGTGGATACTGTATATAACCCAACAGACTCTAATAGGTTTGGATACTGTATATAATCCAACAGACTCTAATAGGTGTGGATACTGTATATAACCCAACATACTCTAATAGGTGTGGATACTGTATATAACCCAACAGACTCTAATAGGTGTGGATACTGTATATAACCCAACATACTCGAATGGGTGTGGATACTGTATATAACCCAACAGACTCTAATGGGTGTGGATACTGTATATAACCCAACATACTCTAATAGGTGTGGATACTGTATATAACCCAACAGACTCTAATAGGTGTGGATACTGTATATAATCCAACAGACTCTAATAGGTGTGGATACTGTATATAACCCAACATACTCTAATAGGTGTGGATACTGTATATAACCCAACAGACTCTAATAGGTGTGGATACTGTATATAACCCAACATACTCGAATGGGTGTGGATACTGTATATAACCCAACAGACTCTAATGGGTGTGGATACTGTATATAACCCAACATACTCTAATAGGTGTGGATACTGTATATAACCCAACAGACTCTAATAGGTGTGGATACTGTATATAATCCAACAGACTAATAGGTGTGGATACTGTATATAACCTAACAGACTCTAATAGGTGTGGATACTGTATATAACCCAACAGACTCTAATAGGTGTGGATACTGTATATAACCCAACAGACTCTAATAGGTGTGGATACTGTATATAACCCAACAGACTATAATAGGTGTGGATACTGTATATAACCCAACAGACTCTAATAGGTGTGGATACTGTATATAACCCAACAGACTCTAATAGGTGTGGATACTGTATATAACCCAACAGACTCTAATAGGTGTGGATACTGTATATAACCCAACAGACTCTAATAGGTGTGGATACTGTATATAACCCAACAGACTCTAATAGGTGTGGATACTGTATATAACCCAACAGACTCTAATAGGTGTGGATACTGTATATAACCCAACAGACTCTAATAGGTGTGGATACTGTATATAACCCAACTCTAATAGGTGTGGATACTATATATAACCCAACAGACTCTAATAGGTGTGGATACTGTATATAACCCAACAGACTCTAATAGCTGTGGATACTGTATATAACCCAACAGACTCTAATAGGTGTGGATACTGTATATAACCCAACAGACTCTAATAGGTGTGGATACTGTATATAACCCAACAGACTCTTAATAGGTGTGGATACTGTATATAACCCAACAGACTCTAATAGGTGTGGATACTGTATATAACCCAACAGACTCTTAATAGGTGTGGATACTGTATATAACCCAACAGACTCTAATAGGTGTGGATACTGTATATAACCCAACAGACTCTAATAGGTGTGGATACTGTATATAACCCAACAGACTCTAATAGGTGTGGATACTGTATATAACCCAACAGACTCTAATAGGTGTGGATACTGTATATAACCCAACAGACTCTAATAGGTGTGGATACTGTATATAACCCAACAGACTCTAATAGGTGTGGATACTGTATATAACCCAACAGACTCTAATAGCTGTGGATACTGTATATAACCCAACAGACTCTAATGGGTGTGGATACTGTATATAACCCAACAGACTCTAATGGGTGTGGATACTGTATATAACCCAACAGACTCTAATAGGTGTGGATACTGTATATAACCCAACAGACTCTAATAGGTGTGGATACTGTATATAACCCAACAGACTCTAATAGGTGTGGATACTGTATATAACCCAACAGACTCTAATAGGTGTGGATACTGTATATAACCCAACAGACTCTAATAGGTGTGGATACTGTATATAACCCAACAGACTCTAATAGGTGTGGATACTGTATATAACCCAACAGACTCTAATAGGTGTGGATACTGTATATAACCCAACAGACTCTAATAGCTGTGGATACTGTATATAACCCAACAGACTCTAATGGGTGTGGATACTGTATATAACCCAACAGACTCTAATAGGTGTGGATACTGTATATAACCCAACAGACTCTTAATAGGTGTGGATACTGTATATAACCCAACAGACTCTTAATAGGTGTGGATACTGTATATAATCCAACAGACTCTAATAGGTGTGGATACTGTATATAACCCAACAGACTCTAATGGGTGTGGATACTGTATATAACCCAACAGACTCTAATGGGTGTGGATACTGTATATAACCCAACAGACTCTAATAGGTGTGGATACTGTATATAACCCAACAGACTCTTAATAGGTGTGGATACTGTATATAACCCAACATACTCTAATAGGTGTGGATACTGTATATAACCCAACATACTCTAATAGGTGTGGATACTGTATATAACCCAACAGACTCTAATAGGTGTGGATACTGTATATAACCCAACAGACTCTTAATAGGTGTGGATACTGTATATAACCCAACTCTAATAGGTGTGGATACTGTATATAGCCCAACAGACTCTTAATAGGTGTGGATACTGTATATAACCCAACAGACTCTAATGGGTGTGGATACTGTATATAACCCAACAGACTCTAATAGGTGTGGATACTGTATATAACCCAACAGACTCTAATGGGTGTGGATACTGTATATAACCCAACAGACTCTAATAGGTGTGGATACTGTATATAACCCAACAGACTCTAATAGGTGTGGATACTGTATATAACCCAACAGACTCTAATAGGTGTGGATACTGTATATAGCCCAACAGACTCTAATAGCTGTGGATACTGTATATAACCCAACAGACTCTAATAGGTGTGGATACTGTATATAACCCAACAGACTCTAATAGGTGTGGATACTGTATATAACCCAACAGACTCTAATAGGTTTGGATACTGTATATAGCCCAACAGACTCTTAATAGGTGTGGATACTGTATATAACCCAACTCTAATAGGTGTGGATACTGTATATAGCCCAACAGACTCTTAATAGGTGTGGATACTGTATATAACCCAACTCTAATAGGTGTGGATACTGTATATAGCCCAACAGACTCTTAATAGGTGTGGATACTGTATATAACCCAACTCTAATAGGTGTGGATACTGTATATAGCCCAACAGACTCTTAATAGGTGTGGATACTGTATATAACCCAACTCTAATAGGTGTGGATACTGTATATAATCCAACAGACTCTAATGGGTGTGGATACTGTATATAACCCATCAGACTCTAATAGGTGTGGATACTGTATATAACCCAACAGACTCTAATAGGTGTGGATACTGTATATAACCCAACTCTAATAGGTGTGGATACTGTATATAATCCAACAGACTCTAATGGGTGTGGATACTGTATATAATCCAACAGACTCTAATAGGTGTGGATACTGTATATAACCCAACAGACTCTAATGGGTGTGGATACTGTATATAACCCAACAGACTCTTAATAGGTGTGGATACTGTATATAACCCAACAGACTCTAATGGGTGTGGATACTGTATATAACCCAACAGACTCTAATAGGTGTGGATACTGTATATAATCCAACAGACTCTAATAGGTGTGGATACTGTATATAACCCAACTCTAATAGGTGTGGATACTGTATATAACCCAACAGACTCTTAATAGGTGTGGATACTGTATATAACCCAACAGACTCTAATGGGTGTGGATACTGTATATAACCCAACAGACTCTAATGGGTGTGGATACTGTATATAACCCAACAGACTCTAATGGGTGTGGATACTGTATATAACCCAACGGCATTGATGGGGTTAAGATACACTGAAGCCAACCTTGCAGCGCTCATAGTAAGCCTACATGTCCTTGCAATTGCCTAGCAACAAAGATGTGGGACAAAGAATTTGTGAGCGAGAAGTGGATGTTTGACTCACTTATTTCTATAAGGTTACATTCGATTAGACTTAAGCTACTTCATACAACCTTTTAATGTATTTTATGTTATTTCTTGGTTCACTTCTACCTAGAATTTAATCATAACCAAAACGTACGGCATAATCTCTTTGTATAACCCAATGGCCGGGTCATTTTAACAATATGGTAAATGAATAATGGATACCATCCTCAAAACGATAAGCAAGACGGGCCGCCATTTGATTATCACTGATGTAGGCTGTATTAGTTGGCTTGCAGGAGAGCTCCTCGGGAATCCCGAGTGGCGCAGTGGTCTAAGGCACTGCATTGCAGTGCTTGAGGCGTCACTACAGATCTGGGTTCGATCCCGGGCTTGGTCATAGCCGGCAGCGACCAGGAGACCCATGAGGCGGCACACAATTGGCCCAGCGTCGTCCGGGTTAGAGGAGGGTTTGACCGGCCGGGATGTCCTTGTCCTATCATGCTCTAGCGACTCCTGTGGCGGGCCGGGTCGCCAGGTGTACGGTGTTTCCTCCGACACATTGGTGTGGCTGGCTTCCAGGTTAAGAGAGCAGTGTCTCAAGAAGCAGTGCGGCTTGGCAGGGTTGTGTTTCAGAGGATGCATGGCTCTTGACCTTCGCCTCTCCTGAGTCTGTACAGGAGTTGCAGCAATGGGACAAGACTGTATCTACCAATTGGGGAGAAAAAGGAGTGCTCCTTGGTACTCTGGATTCTATATGCTAGAAAATACAATTATGATATGTTATCCACTGTCAAATAGACTAGATCCATTTTGTCACTTGTCCCTAGTACACAACTAGGTTCTTTTTCACTATTAGTAAGCATTCTGGATCTTTGGGTTTAAGCCAGGGTTCTATAGACTAGCAGAATACATGACTTAAGAAATGATGTTTACCACCTGCAGTATTTGCATACCTTCTCCTTTAAAGAAGGTACAGGGAAAGCTTGAAACGTCTTTTGGTTTTTGCATTTGTCAACATAACATTACCTCGGTAGTTACAGTGCGATAGAAATGTTGACCCAACATATGCAGAGTTGACCGTGAATGCCATCTCTGCTAACGCGTGACTGTTACCGTTAAATTTCAATCACTCTGTAATGCTGATACGAATTGAATTATACTCTTATTTTATAGTAGTGCAGACTTGGAATATGAACACATGGTAAAGAACTTGAACCTGAAAGGTGTGTGTGTGGGTGCATTACTCCTGCACTATGTCTGTCTCTGTGGTCCTCTATCTAGGAACGTGGGCAACTCTCAGGAAAACAAATGCAAAACGTGCTATTAATATGAAACGCTACTACACTAATTTTACTATATTTCTGATAAAAGACCACAAGCTAGACATTTGAGTAATGTTGTCTTTATTTCGATGTTATACTTCATTCTAAGATTTATTTTCAGATGAAGTTATGCCTCAAAACAAAATATGTGTTTTAGAAGGAAAATGTGGCTCACAAAATAAAGGCCTTCTTTCTAATAATCTTACAATGAACAACACCAGAATCATCTCCATGGTAACAATCAACAGATATTAAATTAGTGAAAGGATCCTCTCTAAATGCTTGACTTCATCTAATGCTGAAAAAGTATATATATAATAATTCAATGTTCTGTTCATACATATACTCCTGATTCAGAGAGGGCAAGAAAAGAGTTACTCAATATGTTGAACTTTGAACTTTTCCCAGATATAAAAACAATAGGCTACTTAAATATGTTACTATCTTTATGTATGTTTATTCTATACCTCCTATATCTCTTGAGTTATTCATTTTGTATTAATGAACTGTCAATAAATGCCCCAGAGAAATAAATGAACACATTTGTTTTGTCATTTCGCTGGCACTCTTATCGAGAGCAACTTAGAATAATGAGTGCATACACTATCATACTTTCCTGTACTGGTCCCCCATGGAAATCAAACCCACAAACCTGGTGTTGCAAACATCATCTGAGCAACATGGGAATAGAATTGCATAGTTGCATTTGATTTGATTTTACTGTAACTACTAGAGTATTTTATGATGGAAAACCGGTGCAAACCTCACAGCGATGTTAGCTCTATAAGTAAACTCACCCAGAATGGTACAACGGGTGACAAGAAGCTTAGCAATGCTGTGGGAGGCAACTGCAAACGGCCAAAAGTCTGTAGAAGTTTGCTGTTGTGCATTTTCATCTTTATACTATCTTACTATCTTCCATTTGTATTCTGTAACTCTGGGTGTGGCTGGATGGCTGATAATGAAGATAGATGATATACGCATCATAGAACAAGACAAGTGTTTCTGTATATTTATTCTGTGTACAACAACGGACAGTTACAGGCAATGACACACTTGTTTAGCGATTGAAAACTTTGGTGATGCATAACAGCTTGTAAATACCTGAACACTTTGTATTTTTATATTGCTCTGAAATTAGTCATAATGCTTTATTTTACAATGTCGAGCGACGGAACGACAGTTTTGAAACAAGCGTACATACAGTTGAAGTCGTAAGTTTACATACACTTAGGTTGGAGTTATTAAAACTCGTTTTTTATCCACTCCACAAATTTCTTGTTAACAAACTATAGTTTTGGCAAGTCGGTTAGGACATCTACTTTGTGCATGACACAAGTAAGTTTTCCAACAATTGTTTACAGACAGATTATTTAACTTATAATTCACTGTATCACAATTCCAGTGGGTCAGAAGTTTACATAAACTAAGTTGACTGTGCCTTTAAACAGCTTGGAAAATTCCAGAAAATTATGTCACGGCTTTAGAAGCTTCTGATAGGCTAATTGACATCATTTGAGTCAATTGGAGGTGTACCTGTGGTTGTATTTCAAGGCCTACCTTCAAACTCAGTGCCTCTTTGCTTGACATCATGGGAAAATCAAAGGAAATCAGCCAAGACCTCAGAAAAAAATTGGAGACCTCCACAAGTCTGGTTCATACTTGGGAGCAATATCCAAATGCCTGAATGTACCACGATCGTCTGTACAAACAATAGTACGCAAGTATACACACCATGGGACCAGGCAGCTGTCATACCGCTCAGGAAGGAGACACGTTCTGTCTCCTAGAGATTAACGTACTTCGGTGCGAAAAGTGCAAATCAATCCCAGAACATCAGCAAGGGACCTTGTGAAGACGCTGGAGGAAGCAGGTACAAAAGCATCTATATCCACAGTAAAACGAGTCATATATCGACATAACCTGAAAGGCCGCTCAGCAAGAAAGAAGCCACTGCTCCAAAACCGCCATAAAAAAGCCAGACTACGGTTTGAAACTGCACATGGGGACAAAGATGGTACTTTTTGGAGAAATGTCCTCTGGTCTGATGAAACAAAAATAGAACTGTTTGGCCATATTGACCATTGTTATTTTTGGAGGAAAAAGGGGTAGGATTGCAAGCCGAAGAACACCATCCCAACCTGCAGGAGGGTCTGGTGCACTTCACAAAATAGATGGCATCATGAGGAATGAAAAGTATAGACATCAGTCAGGAAGTTAAAGCTTGGTCGCAAATCGGTCTTCCAAATGGATAATGACCCCAAGCATACTTCCAAAGTTGTGGAAAATGTCTTAAGGACAACAAAGTCAAGGTATTGGACTGGCCATCACAAAGCCCTGACCTCAATCCCATAGAAAATCTGTGGGCAGAACTTAAAAAGCGTGTGCGAGCAAGGAGGCCTACAAACCAGACTCAGTTACACCAGCTCTGTCAGGAGGAATGGGCCAAAATTCACTCAACTTATTGTGGGAAGCTTGTGGAAGGCTACGCAAAATGTTTACCCAAGTTAAACAATTTAAAGGCAATGCTACCCAATACTGATTGAGTGTATGTAAACTTCTGACCCACTGGGAATGTGATGAAAGAAATAAAAGCTGAAATAAATCATTCTCTCTACTATTATTCTGACATTTCATTCTTCAAATAAAGTGGTGATCCTAACTGACCTAAAACAGGGCATTTTTACTAGGATTAAATGTCAGGAATTGTGAAAAACTGAGTTTAAATGTATTTGGCTAAGGTGTATGTAAACTTCCGACTTCAACTGTACACACTCAAAAGAGGAACCTGACGAATAACTTGTGCGAGCAAGAAAAGTAGGACAGCTATACTGTACATACAAACAGGATTGTGGCGGTGACTTCGCGATCATGTCACCTCCAAAATGTATTTCCAGACGTGAGATGCTCTAGTGCTGGTACTGTTTATTACACTGTCAACACCGACCCATAACCCTCTTTTCTCTAGAGCTGGTACTGTTTATTACACTGTCAACACCGACCCATAACCCTCTTTTCTCTAGAGCTGGTACTGTTTATTACACTGTCAACACCAACCCATAACCCTCTTTTCTGTAGAGCTGGTACTGTTTATTACACTGTCAACACCGACCATTTTCTCTTAGCTTTATATACACACAATGGTGAACTAGGAAATATGCAGTGAGTACTTCGACCATCACTCACCCTCGTGGGTATAAAAGACCATTTCAAAACTCATACACCCCCCACTGTCCCCTTAAAAAGAAAGCCGGGTCTGAAGTCCGTCCTCAGTTGTCTCAACTCTACTGGGGATTGAGATTTTGGATGAAGCGAAACAAGTGTCCATCTGTCAGGTAGATTGTCTGTTTGTCCAACTGTTGAAGATGGATCCTCCAAGTCCCAAAGCAGATGAGTCTGTCTTCTGCCCACCATTACCAAAGCAAACCCCTCCCAATCTGTCCTCTTTCTGTGTAACATGACTGGTGACATCAGTGACCTCATTTCCTCCTCCGCTCACTCAATGTCTGTGACATCACTTCCTGTCCATGATGTCACTTCCTTGGCTAAATTAAGGTTGGTGTCCAGAGCTGAGGGTCAAGTTTTAAAAACAGCTTTCTTCCCTTGTCTCCTCTCCCTCGCAACCACTAACTTAAAGATACCTTTAGAACCTAAATAGCCAACTGCTAACCTAGATACCTTTAGAACTTGAAGAGCCAAACGCTAACCTAAAGATACCCGACGGGTGACAGCCAAATGATGGAACAATGGAAACCAGCACCTTTCACAGTCAGCAGTTCAAGAGGAACGGGAAACAAAGAAAGGAAGCCATTTTGGGGCATACAGTCCTGGTGTCCATTTAAACAGTCAGGAACAACAGAATGGAAGGAAAATGGGAAGGGAGGCCATCTTGAGAGCCAGTATCACTGGTCCTAGTCCTGGCTTTTACTGCCCGTTGGTCTCTAGCACTAATGTGGGAGTGGATGGGGTGGAGGAACGAGAGGCCACCAACCCCTTCTCCCCCCCGGGACTGGCAGTGGTTGGTACGCTCTCGGGGGCCTTGGCTCCTGCGGTAACAGCGGCGGCGGCTGCAGCGGCCCTGGCAGCTGTGATGGCGGACACGGGCTTGGGCTGGGTCTGCAGGCCGGGGGTGCAGATGAGGTGGTGGCGCTCCCAGTCCTTGTGCTGGCAGAAGGAGCCGCAGTAGCGTGCTGCATTGCAGCCGCTGCACGTCTCGCTGGCCTTGCGACCACAGTTCCAGCAACACTGAGGGGGAGATGGAGAGTTTAGAACTAAATAATATACTATGGCTATGCACGTCTGTGTATGTGTAGTGTAAACTACGTGCAGGGGGACAGAGTTAAGTTCACTAATAGGAGGAGAAGTGTGTGTGTGGGGCAGGGACAGAGTTAGTATACTGGGGGAGTAGTAGGTAAATACCACACAGTAGTGTATCTACATGTCCTGCAGCTTTGACTATTATTCATATGTGCTCACTATGACTCTCACTTCACAGTATGTGTGTATACATCTACTAGTTATCTACTAATATATCCTCCATACCTCGCTTGAGTCCTCCTGCTCATTGATGACCTGGATGGCGTCCTCTGTGGCCTTCCTCTTGGCCTCGGACAGTGTCTTCTCCATCTTGGCCCGCTCGGACGCGATCATCTCAAAGGCCTTGTGCTCTGCCTCGGCCACTGCTTTCTGGACCTCGTCCATGGCCTGGCGCTTCACCTCGTTCACCGCCTCCTCTGTGTGGGAAAGAAGGGCGGCGGGTTATATTGTTGTGGTACGTTCAGGTTATAGTAGACTTTGTAAGAGATCTTTGCATAAAATGTTGTTAAATAATGTTTTTTAATGAGTGTGATAGAGAGGAGGGAGAGAGAAGAAGAACACACACACACACACTCAGCCTCACACACACGCACGCGCAGACACAAACGCACAGACACACGCACGCGCAGACACACAGACACACACGCGCAGACACACGCACGAGCAGACACACGCACGCGCAGACACACGCACGCGCAGACACACACACACACACACACACACACACACACACACACACACACACACACACACACACACACACACACACACACACACACACACACACACACACACACACACAGGCACAGACACACAGACAAGCAAGTAAACACACACCACTGTTGTACAAGGCCTTACCAGCTTTTCTCCAGATCTCATCAGGCACGTAGCCCGAGCCTGGTCGCGGCGCAAAGTCTCTCTGGGATTCTGTGGCATGGAAAGAAGAGAGAGGAGAGAGAGGGGAGAGAGAGAGAGGAGAGAGAGAGGAGAGAGAGAGAGGGGAGAGGGGAGAGAGAGGAGAGAGAGAGGGGAGAGAGAGAGAGGAGAGAGAGAGGGGAGAAAGGGGGGAGAGGGGAGAGAGAGAGAGGAGAGAGAGGGGAGAGAGAGAGAGGAGAGAGAGAGGGGAGAAAGGGGGGAGAGGGGAGAGAGAGGGGAGAGAATTAGATTAGCATCATCCTCTATTTACTTAAAATACACAATCTCCCTCAATAGCTAGCCCCACCAAATTAAAACTTTCCCAGTTGTCCAACTGAACTGAATAGCCGGGCAGCTTGAATAGTGAGTACAATGGCTAGCACAGAGGGGCCGACAACCAAGCTGTAGCTACATACTGTCTGTTCTCTCTCTCTTCATCCCTCTGTTTTCTCTCCCTCTCTTCTCTGTCTGTCTCTCTCTATCTATACTGCTCAATACCTGGTGCCCATGCCCAAGTTCTGTGGTGCCCAGGCTGCGTTTGGGCTGTGTACACTGTGGCCAGGCACACTGCTGAGCACACAGATGGCGCTCCGGCTGGGCTGTGGGCAGACAGATTTGGGTCTTACAGGACGGCCTTCTGTGGCCGATCTGGACAGAGCAGAGCTGGCACCTGTCTGGGGGCCACGGGGCAGCATGAGCCCCGGAGAGACGAGCGCTGAGAGATAAACACTGCCAGCAAGGCTGTGCTTGCATCCCAAATGGCACCCTATTCCCTACATAGTGCACTACTGTTGACCAGAGCCCTATGGTACCCCGTCAACTGCATTGCATTTCATAGGGAATAGGGTACCATTTGGGAAGCGTCCTGTATGTATAAGATCTAAATGTCTCAGTAGCAGTGTTGATGGGTGTAGTTCTGCAGATGAACACAAGATGGCAGCCTATATGGTGACTATGTGAGGGCTCAGTAGCTGGTGGCAGTTGCTTCAGTTCAGCAGCTCACCATCAAGGGGACTACTAATTGCTATCACTTATCCCTTGATTGATTCGACAGGACCCACATATGACAAGATACACACCTGATCAACAAATATATATAAAAGAACAAATCCTAAGGTGAGAAATGAACTTAACTTCTCATCCACAGTTTGATATCATAAGAGTTATAATGTAAAGATAAAATACCACCCACCACTGCTGAGTCCCTCGGTTGTGTGGGGGCTGTGGGTCTTGGAGAAGGGGGCGGGAACGGCTGCTGTGCGGGGGCTGTGGGTCTTGGAGAAGGGGGTGGGCATGGTGGCGGCCCCTCCCTTGCGGGGGTCTTCCTGCTCGCTGGAGCGCCGCCGCCAGTAGTTGAGCTCCTCGCGGTCCGACTCCTGACAGCGCCGCAGCACAGCCACTGACCGCCGCGTCTTCTCCACCATCTCAACAATGCAATTCAACACCTAGGAGATGAGAGGGAGAGGTAGAAAGAGACGAGAGGGAGAGACGAGAGGGAGAGACGAGAGGGAGAGAGACGAGAGGGAGACGAGAGGGAGAGGTAGAAAGAGACGAGAGGGAGAGAGACGAGAGGGAGACAAGAGGGAGAGCAGAGAGAGAGAGAGTGAGAGGGAAGAAGAGACATTTAAAGGAAGTTCAATTAGGATTCTTAATTGTTTTTCCTTTAAAAACTGCTCAGATACTGTGCAACTAAATATTAATATTGATAGCCCATTTCTGCAGATACATGCATGGCCAGTAACAATGATTTAGATTATAATTGTCTTAGTCTGAATACATGATGAGTCTCAACACATATTGCCGAGAATGAGAGATATATATATATAAAAACATTTGCTTTATACAAAACAAAACATTAAAAACACCTTCCTAATATTGAGTTGCACCCCACTTTTTCCCTCAGAACAGACTCCATTCGTCGGGGCATGAACGCTACAAAGTGTCGAAAGTGTTCGACAGGGATGCTGGCCCATGTTGACTCCAATGCTTCTCACAGTTGTGTCAAGTTGGCTGGATGTCCTTTGGATGGTGGACCATTCTTGGTGCTGACAGAGAGGGCTGCCGTGCTTCTAGCTCTTAGGAAACTTTGCAGTATTTTTAAAAATGTATTATTTCTTACATTATTAGCCCAGAAAATGTTTAGAAGCATTTCGCTGCACCCGCAATAACATCTGCTAAACATGTGTATGTGACCAATAAAATTTGATTTGACCTGTTGAGCGTGAAAAACCCGGCAGCATTGCAGTTCTTTACTCAAACCGGTGTACCTGGCACCTACTACCATACCCCGTTCAGTTCAATCTTTTGTCTTACCCATTCACCCTCTGAATGGCACACATACATAATCCATGTCTCAATTGTCTCAAGGTTAAAAAAACGTGTCTTCAACCTGTCTCCTCTTCTTCATCTACACTGACTGAAGTGGATTTAACAAGTGACATCAATAAGGGATCATAGTTTCACCTGGATTCACCTGGTCAGTCTATGTCATAGAAAGAGCAGGTATTCCTAATGTTTTGTACACTCAGTGGATATCATGGCTTCATTTCATTGGGTAGGACTCCTACTTTTGGAAGTCAATCGCCACACAATTCAATGCATGGCTCTCTGATGTTGACAGCAAATGGCCTTAAACAAAAGTCTGCAACTGTGAACGAGACACCAAGTGTGACAAAGCTTCGATGGCTCCGCCAGACATTAAGAGTTGCTACAGCACTAGTAGTGCCAGTGGTCGGCAGCGACGGCTGCTGTCAGCAGCAGTACTTACATGATCCAGATGCCTCCACTCGTCGGCCCACTCTCTGTCTGTCAGCCTGTGGTCCACGGGCTCCTCGCGGTAACCCCCGTTAGAGCCTGATTAGAAAGACGAGACAAATTAAAGAGGAACGTAATGGTACAGAATCCATCATAACAAATTACTATCACAGGAAGTGAGGCAGAGAGAAGAGGGGGTTCTATAGATCCCATTCACACACACACACACAAACACACACACTCACACTCATTCTATATATAGTGCCTTTGGAAAGTATTCAGACCCCCTCGACTTTTTCCACTTTGTTAGGTTACAGCCTTATTCTATAATGTATTAAATAGTTTTTTCCCCTTCATCAATCTACACACAATATCCCATAAAAGCAAAAGCAAAGCAAAAACAGTTTCGATTTTTTGCTAATTTATCACATAAAATAAACTGAAATATCACATTTACATAAGTATTCAGATCCTTTACTCAGTACTTGGTTGAAGCACCTTTTGCAGCGATTACAGCCTCGAGTCTTCTTGGATATGACACTACAAGCTTGGCACACCTGTATTTGTTCTGCCATTACATAAGGGAGGTGACGGTAGTGATTTGGATAACTATCGACCCATCTCTAGGCTCCCTTGTCTGGTAAAGATTCTAGAATCTATAGTCAACAAACAGTTACAATCTTTTCTTTCTGCTAACAGTATTCTTAGTACCAATCAATCTGGTTTTAGATCTAAACACAGTACCACATCGGCCACTATGCTTGTTGTAAATGATATTCCAAATGCCTTAGACGATAGAAAGCACTGTGCTGCGTTGTTTGTAGATTTGTCAAAAGCTTTTGACACTGTAGACCATGCTATCCTTTTGAGTAAGCTGTCATCTATAGGACTGGGCACTGATGCCTGCCGATGGTTTTATGACTATCTTAAAGATAGAACTCAAGCCGTCATGGTCGATGGGGTCAAGTCTGACCCCTTACAGTTACTTAAAGGGGTCCCTCAGGGTTCAATAATTGGCCCACTATTGTTCTCACTTTATATAAACAACATTGGTGATGATGTCAGATATTGTAAATTCCATTTATATGCAGATGACACAGTTATGTACTCTATTGCTCCAACAGCGGACCAAGCTTTAATGCAGTTGGAGTCTGATTTTAGGATACTACAGGGGTCTCTTTTACAGCTTAAACTTGTTTTAAACGCTAAGAAAACAAATGTCATGTTTTTTTCTAGGTCTAAACTCCCAGTTAGAAACACGTTTGTAATCACTAGCTTGGATGGTACTCAAATCAATAAGGTCTCTGCATATAAATACTTAGGGGTATGGTTAGATGATAGGCTTTCTTTTAAAAAACATGTTACTGAATTGGGAAAAAAGCTCAAATTCAAGATAGGATTCCTTTACAGAAACAGGGCTTGTCTGTCCTCTGTAAATAGGAAAAAAATTGTGCAGGCTACTTTTATGTCCGTTTTAGATTATGGTGATATTATCTATATGCATGCATCGGCAAACACATTAAAACCACTGGATGCTATTTACCATTGTGCACTCAGGTTTATCACGGGTGATAGTTACAGAACTCATCACTGTATCCTATATCAACATGTGGGTTGGGTCTCTCTATCTGTGAGGCGAGAGCAACATGCTCTCTTGTTTATTTATAAAGCACTTCTTTTAAAACTACCTCCATATATATCATCATTAATTTCCACAAGATGTACTAATTTTAAAACCAGATCACAGATGTGGATTACATTAGAGACTCCTGCGGTCTCCACAGAGTTGGGTAGGACTGCCTTCAGTTCCTTTGCACCTTATTTATGGAACAAACTGCAGATCCAACTTAAGTTAGACACTCTGGTGTCCCTTGCCCATTTTAAAATGTTTATGGAGGATCAATATGATGTTGTCTGTGATTGTTTCTGTTGAATTGTGTATGTTTTGAAATGTTCTTGTCTGTATGTCTAAAACTGTACATGTCAACATGTTTACACAGGGCACAGCCGTAAAAGAGATCTAGGTCTCAGTCTGTTTTCCCTGTTAAAATAAAAATAAAATAAAGATTTATATATTTGGGGAGTTTCTCCCATTCTTCTCTGCACTGCTATTTTCAGGTCTCTCCAGAGATGTTTGATTGGGTTCAAGTCCGGGCTCTGGCTGGGCCACTCAAGGATATTCAGAGACTTGTCCCGAAGCCTCTCCTGCGTTGTCTTTGCGGTGTGTTTAAGGTCGTTGTCCTGTTGGAAAGTTCCGTTCATCTTTGCCTCGACCCTGACTAGTCTCCCAGTCCCTGCCACTGAAAAACATCCCCACAGCATGATGCTGCCACCACCATGCTTCACCGTAGGGATGGTGCCAGGTTTCCTCCAGACGTGACGCTTAGCATTCAGGCCAAAGAGTTTAATCTTGGTTTCATCAGACCAGAGAATCTTGTTTCTCATGGTCTGAGAGTCTTTAGGTGCCTTTTGGGAAACTCCAAGCGCACTGTCATGCTCCTTTTACTGAGGAGTGGCGTCCGTCTGGCCTCTCTACCATAAAGGCCTAATTGGTGGAGTGCTGCAGAGATGGTTGTCCTTCTGGAAGGTTCTCCCATCTCCGCAGAGGAACTCTAGAGCTCTGTCAGAGTGACCATCGGGTACTTGGTCACCTCCCTGACCAAGGCCCTTCTCCCACGATTGCTCAGTTTAACCGGGAGACCAGCACTAGGAAGAGTCTTGGTGGTTCAAAATTGCTTCCATTTAAGAATGATGGAGGCCACTGTGTCCTTGGGGACCTACAATGCTGCAGAAAAATGTTGTTACCCTTCCCCAGATCTGTGCCTCGACACAATCCTGTCTCTGAGCTCTACGGACAATTCCTTCGACCTCATGCCTTGGTTTTTGCTCTGACATGCACTGTCAACTGTGGGACCTTATTTAAACAGGTGTCTGCCTTTCCAAATCATGTCCAATCAATTACATTGACTACAGTTGGACTCCAATCAAGTTGTAGAAACATCAAGGATGATCAATGGAAATAGGATGCACATGAGCTCAATTTCGAGTCTCATAGCAAAGGGTCTGAATACTTATGTAAATAAGGTATTTCTGTTTTTATTTTTTTATAAATTTGCAAAAATGTTGCTTTGTCATTACGGGGTATTGTGTGTAGATTGGTGAGGATTTTATTTTATCCATTTTAGATTAAGGCTGTAACGTAACAAAATGTGGAAAAAGTCAAGGGGTCTGAACACTTTCTGAAGGCACTGTACATATTTATACTCCAGACTCCGACATTGTTCGTTCTAATATTTCAATATTTCTTAATACCATCCTATTACTTTTTATTTGTGTGTATTGTTGTGAATTGTTAGATATTAGTGCACTGTTGGAGCTAGGAACACAAGCATTTCGCTACACCCACAATAACATCTGCTAAATATGTGTATGTGACCAATACAATTGGATTTGAAAGTCTATTAACTTGAATCATAATAGTTATGCCACAATACAATGAAGCAGTGGATGGTCAGATTTCACAACAGTATTCCATGTCATGATCATAGCTTAGTGACAAGATGGGCTTTACCATCTCGCTCCCTTAAACACAAGAGAAAGAAAAAGAGTAGCCGACTCAAAGGAGAGAAGGGAGAAAATGAAGACAGTTAGAAAAGACGAAGACAAAGCGATAGAGAGAAAAATAGATGTATCCTACTGAAGACACGTGGGGGGGGGGGGGTCGTAAAAACAAGGAAAGAGTAAAAGGAGGTAAAAAAAACACAGAGAGAAAGAGAGAGAGAGGGGATGAAAGGTAGAGAAAGAGAGAAAGATTAAAAGACAAAATAGATATTAAAAGACAGAAAGAGAAAGGCCTTTTGATGAGAACCAGACGCCCCCACATCTGGAGGTCAGCTGTCAGTGTAAAACCACCACCACCCTCCTCTCCTCCTCATCCCTCATCTCTGCCCCCCATTGGGCTCCCCTGGCTGGGTAACTGTCGGGGAGGAGTGGGCCTTCCCTCCCCCTGGTCTGGAGCTAGCAGCATTCCAGCGGGGAGCCGCTCAGGCTGAGTGGAGCGGGCCCACTTCTAAACACAGACGCCCCCTGGCTAAGTGGAGCTGACACCCGCTTTGGTTAGGAGCTGGGGATGGGGGCACACACGCAAACACTCAGAGACAAGTACACACATTACACAACCTAAAAAAACAGATACACACACACACACACACACACACACACACACACACACACACACACACACACACACACACACACACACACACACACACACACACACACACACACACACTCAAGCCTTCACACACACTCAAGCCTTCCACATGCCCCGGTTCGGCTGCCGCCTAGCCGAGTTCGGCTAGCCGAACCAGTGTGCTCGCATACGCCCTTAAAAGACCTTTGCTTGAAAAACAAGAAAACAGCGGCAAGTTGTCCATCTTGAGACACCGTAGCAGTATACAGTTCCTCAAAATAGTCAGAATGAATCTAATGTAACTCAAGAAATCTGTCGTTAATTTAGAAGTTTTTGTTGGTGAGATCTTAGTCGCGTAATTTTACATCTAACTAAGATGTTTGTTGCAGTAGTGATGTGTGGGTTGACTCATAATCCGGAAAAACCAAAGTTGCGCCCATGCTGGCCATATACTGTTAGGTAAAGTGTCATGACAAACAATGGATGCTATGCCCAAATGTAAAGTACGTGACGTGCTAAGAACGTTCAACTCTGTGGTAACGTTAATGTAACAGTCCTTTGGCTTTAGTGAAGCCCGCGAAATCTGGTGTGTTATATTTGCTCTTTGCGAAGGGTTTTTCTCAAACTCTGTCATTCAAATGTTTTCAGATACACACAAAAAAAACATAGCCGGTTACAAAGTAGCGCTTCATAGATACGTTTTGATGTATGGGTTGTCACTTGTCAGGGTCCAAATTCATGTTTCGCCACCCCCATTTCCATGGTGAGTTCTAGCTAGCTAGCCAGCTAACTAACTGTATGAGAATACTTGACGCAGTTCACCGAAGGATAGTGCTATCCGGGATCCTTGGGGCATCCATAAGTATAAACCCTACCCTTACCATAACCGTAACTATATTAAATGTCAACTCCAATGGGGTATGGACGTCCCAAGGATCACAGATAGTAAGGACCGCTCACTGAGGCAACGTTTGGGGCGAGAGGTAGAGCTGTGCCAGCGGTGAATTTTTTATTGATATTTTATCTTTTTTTTATTGATATTTTTCCAACTACCAGAATTCTGTGGCTACAGCCCTATAATCGATGAAACGATAGCTAAATACCAATACATTGAAAATGTGTCCTATATTGTTGTTTTCCAGCTGGCTAGCATGAGTTGCTCAGTCTTCAGAGCCTAGGCAATTGTTTTGCTAGAACCAGTGCAGTTTATCCTCCTTTCACTAGAGTAAGACAGATTGTCTTTCCGGTGTTTCTAAAATGTTCTTTCCTCAAATTTAAGAAATCATCTTTCTGAGTATTTTAGCAGGGCTGTTTTAAACCCAATCCATACAGGAAAAGGGATTTCATTCCAGCTATAATAAAAATATTGGCAGATATATCAGTTATCTGTGAATATTTCTACTCTACAATTGGAATCGTATCGGATCCAAAAATCCCATATCAGTCAGGCTGTGCTTTAAACAACACCCCTTCTCTGCTTTAAACAACACCCCTTCTCTGCTTTAAACAATACCCCTTCTCTGCTTTAAACAATACCCCTTCTCTGCTTTAAACAACACCTCTTCTCTGCTTTAAACAACACCTCTTCTCTGCTTTAAACAATATGCCTTCTCTGCTTTAAACAACACCTCTTCTCTGCTTTAAACAACACCTCTTCTCTGCTTTAAACAACACCCCTTCTCTGCTTTAAACAATACGCCTTCTCTGCTTTAAAACATCTGTAGCGTCCGAATGGTTTGGTCTAAAAACGATTATGACCATTCTATGGAAAGGGGAGACTCTCATGAACACGATGGTGTTCCCGTTTATTTTAATCTGAAGGTAACCCCAACAAACAAAATGGAAGTATGGAGATATATATAGATATTAAACCTTCATCTGAAGGTAACCCATACAAACAAATGGAGTATGGAGGTAGTTTTGTGGCAAAAAAATAAGGGGTTAAATATGTGTCCAAAAAAACTAAAATATTTCCTGAGCTTTCTTATATATAGATATAGGACAGACACTTCAAAACCTTATTCCTTAGGATGTATTTTTTGACTGCCTTCCTTGCTTCAGCTTCAACACTACTGTCGTTTCCTTAGGGCACTGTATGTAGTGGTGGGGATGAATAGTGTTTGTGTGTGTGTGTGTGTGTGTGTGTGTGTGTGTGTGTGTGTGTGTGTGTGTGTGCATGCATGTTTGCCTCTGTGTTTATGTGTGCGTGCATGTGTGTGTCTACCTTGTGTGTATATCTGCGTCCCATCTGGCCATTGACAAGGACCAGATGGCACGCAGATCTACAATGAACTAGATACAATCCTCTCTCTCTCCATAGAGACTCAAAGGTACTCTACTTCCTGGGTAGTTGGGCACACTGTCTAAACACATGTGGGCCCATAGATTTATGATCTTCTGAGAGCTTCTATACACTTAGCTGTGCATGTCCACACACACACACACACACACACACACACACACACACACACACACACACACACACACACACACACACACACACACACACACACACACACACACACACACACACACACACACACACACAGAGACCACCCATTAGCAGTGTTCATATTGACCGTACTATAGGCTGTTTGTGTGTGAGTGAGAGAGTTCTGTTTTATGAGGGAACCTCAGTGATGGTTGGTGAGAGAGTTATGTTTAACGAGGGAACCTCAGTGATGGTTGGTGAGAGAGTTCTGTTTTATGAGGGAACCTCAGTGATGGTTGGTGAGAGAGTTCTGTTTTATGAGGGAACCTCAGTGATGGTTGGTGAGAGAGTTCTGTTTTATGAGAGTTCTGTTTTATGAGGGAACCTCAATGATGGTTGGTGAGAGAGTTCTGTTTTATGAGGGAACCTCAGTGATGGTTGGTGAGAGAGTTCTGTTTTATGAGGGAACCTCAGTGATGGTTGGTGAGAGAGTTCTGTTTTATGAGAGTTCTGTTTTATGAGAGAACCTCAGTGATGGTTGGTGAGAGAGTTCTGTTCTATGAGAGAACCTCAGTGTTGGTTGGTGAGAGAGTTCTGTTCTATGAGAGAACCTCAGTGATGGTTGGTGAGAGAGTTCTGTTTTATGAGGGAACCTCAGTGATGGTTGGTGAGAGACTTCTGTTTTATGAGGGAACCTCAGTGATGGTTGGTGAGAGAGTTCTGTTTTATGAGGGAACCTCAGTGATGGTTGGTGAGAGAGTTCTGTTTTATGAGAGAACCTCAGTGATGGTTGGTGAGAGAGTTCTGTTTTATGAGGGAACCTCAGTGATGGTTGGTGAGAGAGTTCTGTTCTATGAGAGAACCTCAGTGTTGGTTGGTGAGAGAGTTCTGTTCTATGAGAGAACCTCAGTGATGGTTGGTGAGAGAGTTCTGTTTAACGAGGGAACCCCAGTGTTGGTTGGTGAGAGAGTTCTGTTTTATGAGGGAACCTCAGTGTTGGTTGGTGAGAGAGTTCTGTTTAACGAGGGAACCTCAGTGTTGGTTGGTGAGAGAGTTCTGTTTTATGAGGGAACCTCAGTGTTGGTTGGTTATGTGTTATGGAAAACATCAGAGGGTTGAATGTCAGAGAATGAAGGAGCCCAGCTATATCTGTTCATGTAGGGCTAAACCCTTGTGAGTTTGAATAAGCATCTGGGTTGTATTTATTTAGTGTGTGTCTGTGTGTGTGTGTGTATATATGTGTGTGTATGTGTTCCTGTATACCACTAGGTAGCTAGCTCCCATAGCTCCAGTATCCTGTAACTTTAACTGTGCAGTAGGTGTGTGGTCTCTCTCTCACTTTCTCTTTCTTAAATTGCTTGTTAATATTGTATGTTTTTATTGCGTTGAAATTGTAAATGTTGTGAATTTGTATGATTGTGTGCAGGGCTCACTTGTAAAAGAGGCCTTGGTCTCAATATGATTTCCCTGTTAAAATAAAATGTAAGTAACAAAATGTAATATAAAACGATGTACCATACGTATTTGTGTATTTGTGTCTCTGTGTCTGTATGAACTATTTACCAGGTAGTCTAGGCCTGTCCTTGAGCTCGCGGAGCTCCAGTATCCGGTGGCTGCTCTCCCGGTGCAGCAGATGGGGGGCGCTGATGTCCTCAAGGGCGTAGTGCTGCAGAGGGGGCGGCGTGGGGTGCAGCTGAGCGCTGAGGGGCAGGGGGTTGGCCGGGCTATGGCGGGGCGCCGGGCTGATGGTGCAGATGCGCTTAGCCGGGGGCTCCAGGGGGGCAGGGGGGCGCTCGTGGAAGCCGTTCTCTTTTCCCCTGCAGGAGAGAGGGATGAGAGAGGAGAGGACAGGGTGAGGGATGACAGAGGAGAGGACAGAGTGATGGATGACAGAGGAGAGGACAGGGTGATGGATGAGAGAGGAGAGGACAGGGTGAGGGATGAGAGAGAGGACAGGGTGGGGGATGAGAGAGGAGAGGACAGGGTGGGGGATGACAGAGGAGAGGAACAAGGTGATGGATGAGAGAGGAGAGGACAGGGTGGGGGATGAGAGAGGAGAGGAACAAGGTGATGGATGAGAGAGAGGACAGGGTGGGGGATGAGAGAGGAGAGGAACAAGGTGATGGATGAGAGAGGAGAGGACAGGGTGGGGGATGAGAGAGGAGAGGACAGGGTGGGGGATGAGAGAGGAGAGGAACAAGGTGATGGATGAGAGAGGAGAGGACAGGGTGGGGGATGAGAGAGGAGAGGACAGTGTGGGGGATGAGAGAGGAGAGGAACAAGGTGATGGATGAGAGAGGAGAGGACAGGGTGGGGGATGAGAGAGGAGAGGACAGGGTGGGGGATGAGAGAGGAGAGGACAGTGTGGGGGATGAGAGAGGAGAGGAACAAGGTGATGGATGAGAGAGGAGAGGACAGGGTGGGGGATGAGAGAGGAGAGGACAGTGTGGGGGATGAGAGAGGAGAGGAACAAGGTGATGGATGAGAGAGGAGAGGACAGGGTGGGGGATGAGAGAGGAGAGGACAGGGTGGGGGATGAGAGAGGAGAGGAACAAGGTGATGGATGAGAGAGGAGAGGACAGGGTGAGGGATGAGAGAGGAGAGGACAGGGTGGGGGATGAGAGAGGAGAGGACCGGGTGGGGGATGAGAGAAGAGGACAGGGTGGGGGATGAGAGAGGAGAGGACAGGGTGGGGGATGAGAGAGGAGAGGACAGGGTGAGGGATGAGAGAGGAGAGGACAGGGTGAGGGATGAGAGAGGAGAGGACAGGGTGAGGGATGAGAGAGGAGAGGACAGTGTGGGGGATGAGAGAGGAGAGGACCGGGTGGGGGAGGAGAGGACAGGGTGGGGGATGAGAGAGGAGAGGACAGGGTGGGGGATGAGAGAGGAGAGGACCGGGTGGGGGATGAGAGAGGAGAGGACAGGGTGGGGGAGGAGAGGACAGGGTGGGGGATGAGAGAGGAGAGGACAGGGTGGGGGATGAGAGAGGAGAGGACAGGGTGAGGGATGAGAGAGGAGAGGACAGGGTGAGGGATGAGAGAGGAGAGGACAGGGTGGGGGATGAGAGAGGAGAGGAACAAGGTGATGGATGAGAGAGGAGAGGACAGGGTGGGGGATGAGAGAGGAGAGGACAGGGTGAGGGATGAGAGAGGAGAGGACAGGGTGGGGGATGAGAGAGGAGGACAGGGTGGGGGATGAGAGAGGAGAGGACAGGGTGGGGGATGAGAGAGGAGAGGGACAAGGTGATGGATGAGAGAGGAGAGGACAGGGTGGGGGATGAGAGAGGAGAGGACCGGGTGGGGGATGAGAGAGGAGAGGACAGGGTGAGGGATGAGAGAGGAGAGGACAGGGTGGGGGATGAGAGAAGAGGACAGGGTGGGGGATGAGAGAGGAGAGGACAGGGTGGGGGATGAGAGAGGAGAGGACAGGGTGGGGGATGAGAGAGGAGAGGAACAAGGTGATGGATGAGAGAGGAGAGGACAGGGTGGGGGATGAGAGAGGAGAGGACAGGGTGGGGGATGAGAGAAGAGGACAGGGTGGGGGATGAGAGAGGAGAGGACAGGGTGGGGGATGAGAGAGGAGAGGACAGGGTGGGGGATGAGAGAGGAGAGGACAGGGTGGGGGATGAGAGAGGAGAGGACAGGGTGGGGGAGGAGAGGACAGGGTGGGGGATGAGAGAGGAGAGGACCGGGTGGGGGATGAGAGAGGAGAGGACAGGGTGGGGGAGGAGAGGACAGGGTGGGGGATGAGAGAGGAGAGGACAGGGTGGGGGATGAGAGAGGAGAGGACAGGGTGAGGGATGAGAGAGGAGAGGACAGGGTGAGGGATGGTGTGAGAGTGGGAGTGAGTAGATGAGGGCATTGACATATTTTGGCAGTTGTGTATGTGTACATGTCTCTGTCAGTTGTGAAATGTCTGGAGGTCCCGAGGAGAGGTTCGAAAACCACTGGTCTAGGTGACTGCCGCCAAGAGACTGTGTCTCTTAACTGTCTGTATCTCTACTGAACATAGCTACCTGTTAGGACTGTCTCTAAACTGTCTGTATCTCTACTGAACATAGCTACCTGTTAGGACTGTGTCTCTAAACTGTCTGTATCTCTACTGAACATAGCTACCTGTTAGGACTGTGTCTCTTAACTGTCTGTATCTCTACTGAACATAGCTACCTGTTAGGACTGTGTCTCTTAACTGACTGTATCTCTACTGAACATAGCTACCTGTTAGGACTGTCTCTAAACTGTCTGTATCTCTACTGAACATAGCTACCTGTTAGGACTGTCTCTAAACTGTCTGTATCTCTACTGAACATAGCTACCTGTTAGGACTGTGTCTCTAAACTGTCTGTATCTCTACTGAACATAGCTACCTGTTAGTACTGTGTCTCTAAACTGTCTGTATCTCTACTGAACATAGCTACCTGTTAGGACTGTGTCTCTTAACTGTCTGTATCTCTACTGAACATAGCTACCTGTTAGGACTGTGTCTCTAAACTGTCTGTATCTCTACTGAACATAGCTACCTGTTAGGACTGTGTCTCTTAACTGTCTGTATCTCTACTGAACATAGCTACCTGTTAGGACTGTCTCTAAACTGTCTGTATCTCTACTGAACATAGCTACCTGTTAGGACTGTCTCTAAACTGTCTGTATCTCTACTGAACATAGCTACCTGTTAGGACTGTGTCTCTAAACTGTCTGTATCTCTACTGAACATAGCTACCTGTTAGGACTGTCTCTAAACTGTCTGTATCTCTACTGAACATAGCTACCTGTTAGTACTGTGTCTCTAAACTGTCTGTATCTCTACTGAACATAGCTACCTGTTAGGACTGTGTCTCTAAACTGTCTGTATCTCTACTGAACATAGCTACCTGTTAGGACTGTCTCTAAACTGTCTGTATCTCTACTGAACATAGCTACCTGTTAGGACTGTGTCTCTAAACTGTCTGTATCTCTAC